>NW_027514364.1:900000-1117500 GCF_048772815.1 Callospermophilus lateralis
CAAAACAACAAACCCACACCCACTCCCACAAAGGCACTTCCTTCCCCCAAGTACGTCTGTGACTATCCGGAGTGTCCTCTGACTGGTGGGCCATACTATGTTCCCCCGAAATGGCCTGTCTTCTCTCAGATCTTGTTTCCTTGACCAACTCTGTGAGGATGTCAGGAAAAAGTGGTTAGCCACTACCTGTTTTCTCAGGAAAGGTCCATCTTCAGAGCTCTCCTGGCATTTGGCCATCCTCACATCATTAGGTACCAAGAAAACTGACTCTGTCCTTGGTAAATCCAAACAAGTGAGCCCACTGGGACTGGGACTGGGACTGCCTCTGGGTGCCTGGCTTCTTGGATACCAAGTTCAGAGAGTTCCATCACCAAGGAAATGAGGTATGTCACATTCTTTGGAACTGAATGAGGTCACTGCCTTGGCAACCACTTTGTCCTAACAGTTGCTTCCAAGGGTAACATAAGATGGAGGTTGCCCCTACTTCCTGTGACACTTTCATAAGGTAGAATGTATATCACCATTGGCAGCCGGGAACAGCTCTCCACTCAGCCCTGGTTTGGTCCATCTTCTGTACAATAAGAAGAGAGAGAGGCAGATTCAGACACATCCCTTCATCCTGACCAGGTTGTTTGCCATGGAAGATGACTTTTGCTCTCTCAGGTGCTTCATACCTGCCTACAACTTCTCCAGGTATCATTTGTGCATGGACATTTGAGGTTCTCATCAGATGGAAGGTCCCCAACTTTCCTGTATTGTAAGAACCACTCCGTCCCTGCTCTTCTGTAAAATGATTGAGGGAACAGTGTATACTTGGGGTTAAAAACAGGTTTGATTTGGATTACGAGTGATTCTGTGTGATGAATAATGGTATTGGGAACCTGCAATATTTACAAGAATATAGAGGTGAAATATAAGTAGGAAAACAGAAATCTAGGTATGATTCGAAGCCCAGAAGGGTTTTGCCCTTGATTGGGATACTTAGCTTTGAATGATGTTCTGCAAAGATGCCTCAGATAATTCGATATACAATGGCATAAGACCTTGTACATTGGATGATTGAATTTAGAAGAGAACATCCAGTCAAAAAGGGATATTCAGTAGGATTAGGAAGATAGTCGGTAGGTTTAGGAAGAAGAGTGAGTATAGGATTTGGACCAAAAGTTCTTTAGCAATAGACTTTCGGTTGTTGAGTGAATGAAAATGTCAGCACATATGAAGAGTCAGTCACTATGTTGAACTGGGGAAAATATGTAGAAAAGCAGATATCAATAGAAACATTACGATATCAGGCAAAGTATAAAGTGAGTGATAGAATTAGACATTTTCAACAGGGTTGAGTTTGAATATATAAATTAGGAAAAAAACAAATATGTAGTCACCAATAGGATTGACAATTGACAGCATTAGGCAACCTGGACATGGATGTTTTTAGAAATCCATGTTCACTTTCCATTTAGGCTTTGGTACAATCATAAGTGTGACCTTTCCATTTTTTGTCCAGAATATTACTGTGATAATGAGGTGACATGAGTATTTCTTTCACCATTTCTGGGAGCAATATATTGAAGATGTAAAATGAGAATCGGGGGTACAAAGAGGTGTACCCTGTTTCTAGGAACATAGAGAAAAAGCATGAATAGACCATACAGTGAATAAAAAAATATAACTTTTTTGAACTTTAAATAATGAATTGAACTGATATCTGAAAAATTAAAGGAAATCGTATATTGATATACAATCATTCATTCCAACCAGGTATATATGTAATGGAAATATTTCTGTTTTGGTTTATCATGAAGAGTGTGTGAGTTTTGCTTCAAAATGATTATGGAAATTCAAAATAATGTGTTTGGAAAGAAGTCTCACGAAAAGATCAGTCAAGAAACCCTGACAATACATGTGTTCTGAAGCAAGAAGTGGTGAAAATTGAAACAAATGCTTATTAATTTGTGAACTTGTGGATGAAATGTATATCCTGTGATGTGCAAAAACTGAAGAAACAATAATGTACCAGTGTCGAATACAAATGAATGACAAATTACATATCATGTCCCATAGGAGTCTACTTGCATTGATGTTAGACTGGGTCAGTTAGTGTAGAATAATTAGGATTTGTATGCACCATTCACTGAAGTTAGTTTTCCGTACTAGGAAACAAATATGTATTTCAGGTGGATGAATATTTCTGATTATCATCTTGTGAAAAGTGGATTATAAATCCACATACATGAACATGAATGAATTTAGAGAGTGTATATTAGACAAATATATTTCATATTTTGAAAAATTTGGAGAGTATATCTATATCTATATCTATATCTATATCTATACACACACACACACACACACACACACACACAACTCACAGACATTAAAAAGTACCAATATAAATGCCAATCGAAATTCATCAGTAAATATGTATCATCCACAAATGCAAAAATATGTATTTTACTGAACATGAGTTAATGTATAATGTTGTTCTACTAGGACGCTCTCCTATAAGTTGAATTTTCATTTCCAACAGCATTTAGGAGGAGTGAACTCTTCTCACAATTTGTATCTGCCAAGACAGCCACCTCACAAAAATGTACGTGTGATACCTGGTAGGATTCTATATATGCATATAAATATACGTGTGTGAAGAGACTACAGAAAAAGGAAACAAGAATTCACATATTTGTTAAGTTTAAAACACATGGAGAATATTTCAAATAAATTTGACTAGATTTATAACTCCTACCTTATATAATGCAAATGTCAAGTCCAACTATACAACATGTCTCCTCTGAAGTACTTGTATTTCTAATGTGTTGGGTTAATTTTCTCCATTATATTAGGATGAATAGTCTGAGTCTACTAGGTATGGGTTAGTGTCAGGGATTCAGTATTTTGAATGGAAAATTGGAAAATGAATCCAATGTGTATGTAAATATATGCTGCACAAATATCCTCCCGCTCTCATCCAGAACAATGCCTTGACATTACCTTAACCCCAAGTAAGACACAATTAGAGGAGAAGAGTTACAAATTCAGTGAATACATATCTGGAATGGAAAATGCTCAGGAGTTCACAACCTTGGAGGTGGTAGAGGAGTTTCCAAAACTAAGGGACAGGGTAAACCCTCCACAAACATGGAGCTCTGCTGGCCTAAAAACTTTTTGAGAAACTGCCTCTGAGCTTCCACACTTGAAATATATGTTGTTTTCAGGAGATTTGGCTTCCTCTGTAGTGAGAACATCAAAGCTGGGTCTGCATCTATGTGACCTGGAGGACATGATTTCTTATTTTCCAATGAACAAGATGAAGCAGTGCTGAATCCTCTCTTTGTAGGTAAACTGAGGCCACTGGGGACTAAGTGTCTCCCCGTGTGGACTGTGAAACCATTTGGTCCTCTTCCACTTTTTGTGGTGTTTTTGTTGCTGCACTGTGAGTTTGGTATTTGTTTCACGAAATACTAGGAGCTAAACTGGGACACAGTGCTGGAGGGAGTTCTGTCACGTGTGGTGGGTCAGGGTCTGCAAGAGAATGCACCAACTAGGCTCCTATCTCTCACAGCTTGCCCCATTGCCCCCTTGTCCATATCAACCTGATTCTTAATTTTCCTCTGAAAACTCTCCATATAACAAGATGCCTTTACATATAATGGTCTGTTGGCTGCACCATGTCAGTTACAAGCCATTTGGAATCCAATGGTAGATCCACATGGCCCTACCACGGATGTTTTATCAAACACCTCCCCACCACTGCTCTAGACCCACTACTCAGCAGGCTCCAAATTTCTGGCATCTCTGTTCTACACCATTTTCATGAAACTCAGTAAATCAAGGTACTGTCTGGTATACTCATGATCAGCAACAGGACATCCAATGTTTCTCCAGTGCCACCTGGTCATAGGAATTTCAAAAATTTCATGGTATTTATCTAGCCATTTTTCAAGCATGAAGTTGGAGGCACTGTGGGTTTCAGTTCATTCAGCAAACATTAAATGGTGAGGAAGCTCATTTCAATGAAATCTCTGGAGAACTCTCACAGGCATGGCTTCCCAAAGAGTGGACAAAAGGTCACATTAGGCCAGGCCCATTGAGGTCTACAATGTGAGGTCCATGTGTGTTTTGACTCTCAACTATGGCTGCCATTTCTTTAAGAATAAAATCATGTGATATCCTTGCTGAGATTCCCAGGCCTCTGTGGAAATCCACCCGGGGCCTAGGTCTCAGTTTCCAAGAGCGACTTTCATGCATGGCCTCTTAAAATCCCAACAAAATTCATGGCAATGCTTCTCTGAGTTCAGTTCCAAAACCCAGTCTCTAAGGGGAATCACACCAGAGTTCAAGCCCACGTGGACCCAGTCATTTTTTCCAATGCCACACAAATGACCAAAATTAAAACCAAAACACTCCCACATGGCCCTCATCTTATTTCATATAGTCAATCATCTTAACCTCTGGCTGGAGGTTTCCATGAGGGGCGCAGCCCAAGACAGTGTCCAAAATCAGCTCGTTTGCCCCTCGTTTGTCTAAAGTCAGGGTAGCCTGGACACCGTTTCTGTGAACCAGGAGTGAACAAATAAGCCTGCCGTTAATACTTCTGTGTTTCTCCAATTTGAGGCCTACTGATTTTAGGTATCGATTCTTTAGGTGATTTAGAGTCATGCGAAAACACAAGCACCTCTGCAGGGCTTTGAAGAACTCATTTGACCCAAAGAATCCCTATTGTCATTTGATGGAGTGCAGGAACCTAACAGAGGAAGGCAAGAGACTTCATCCACAATGAATAAAATTTTTTGCCATTTTGGTTTTGGAAGCTCACATGGGATCATTCTTAAGATCCATCAGGTGCTGAGAATCTAAGTCACAGCCACACACAGGCCCAAGAGGCTGATAAAGACACATCCCTTTCCAAAGCAATTAAGCAAAGAGCCACAAGTGAGGCCCATTCATTTCCATTTGAAAACTGTTTTCTTCAGGCTTCACAAAGGGGTGGCCTGAGGCAAAGACCTTCCTGACATTCAGTGCAACACAAAAATAAGTAAGCAAAGGCCCAAAGCAGGGTTTCTGCACTGAGACTTTCCTGGTCACACTGATATCTGGGTTTTCTGAGATGCTCGCCATTCTCTTCAGCTATCCAGGACATGGCCATGTCACAGAGCTTGGAGGTGGTACATATTTTGGACACAAATCCATGAGCCTATTTCGGAGAGTGGCCAGAATTCAGGAAGAAAACAACAACTTAGAAAGATAGCAGGTGTTGCACATCGATAAGACAAGCTGCAGTCCATTCATATATTGGGCAGGATGAATTATGGGATGATTTATACTAGACAGGACACATCCATTAATGCATTCTCTTTTCTAATGTCTACAACAACGGACACAGTGGGATACACAGAAACAGAAACACTCGCCATGTCAAATGACTTACTAGAAACTGTCCACTCCAAACCAAACAAACCGCCTTTCCTATCTATTCTCAGAACATGAGACAAAACAACAAACCCACACCCACTCCCACAAAGGCACCTCCTTCCCCCAAGTAGGTCTGTGACTATCCGGAGTGTCCACTGACTGGTGTGCCATACTATGTTCCCCCGAAATGGCCTGTCTTCTCTCAGATCTTGTTTCCTTGACCAACTCTGTGAGGATGTCAGGAAAAAGTGGTTAGCCACTACCTGTTTTCTCAGGAAAGATCCATCTTCAGAGCTCTCCTGGCATTTGGCCATCCTCACATCATTAGGTACCAAGAAAACTGACTCTGTCCTTGGTAAATCCAAACAAGTGAGCCCACTGGGCTTGGGACTGGGACTGCCTCTGGGTGCCTGGCTTCTTGGATACCAAGTTCAGAGAGTTCCATCACCAAGGAAATGAGGTATGTCACATTCTTTGGAACTGAATGAGGTCACTGCCTTGGCAATCACTTTGTCCTAACAGTTGCTTCAAAGGGTAACATTAAATGGAGGTTGCCCACGCTTCCTGTGACACTTTCATAAGGTAGAATGTATATCACAATTGGCACCCGGGAACAACTCTCCACTCAGGCCTGGTTTGGTCCATCTTCTCTACAAAAAGAAGAAAGAGATTCAGATTCAGACACATCCCTTCATCCTGACCAGGTTGTTTGCCATGGAAGATGACTTTTGCTCTCTCAGGTGCTTCATACCTGCCTTCAACTTCTCCAGGTATCATTTGTGCATGGACATTTGAGGTTCTCATCAGGTGGAAGGTCCCCAACTTTCCTGTATTGTAAGAACCACTCTGTCCCTGCTATTCTGTAAAATGATTGAGGGAACAGTGTATACTTCTGGTTAAAAACAGGTTTGATTTGGGTTACGAATGATTCTGTGTGATGAATAATGGTATTGGGAACCTGCAATATTTACAAGAATATAGAGGTGAAATATAAGTAGGAAAACAGAAATCTAGGTATGATTTGAAGCCCAGAAGGGTTTTGCCCTGGATTGGGATACTTAGCTTTGAATGATGTTCTGCAAAGATGCCTCAGATAATTCGATATACAATGGCATAGGACCTTGTACATTGGATGATTGAATTTAGAAGAGAACATCCAGTCAAAAAGGGATATTCAGTAGGATTAGGAAGATAGTCGGTAGGTTTAGGAAGAAGAGTGAGTATAGGATTTGGACCAAAAGTTCTTTAGCAATAGACATTCGGTTGTTGAGTGAATGTAAATGTCAGCACATATGAAGAGTCAGTCACTATGTTGAACTGGGGAAAATATGTAGAAAAGCAGATATCAATAGAAACATTACGAAATCAGGCAAAGTATAAAGTGAGTGATAGAATTAGACATTTTCAACAGGGTTGAGTTTGAATATATAAATTAGGAAAAAAACAAATATGTAGTCACCAATAGGATTGACAATTGACAGCATTAGGCAACCTGGACATGGATGTTTTTAGAAATCCATGTTCACTTTCCATTTAGTCTTTGGTACAATCATAAGTGTGACCTTTCCATTTTTTTGTCCAGAATATTACTGTGATAATGAGATGACATGAGTATTTCTTTCACCATTTCTGGGAGCAATATATTGAAGATGTAAAATGAGAATCAGGGGTACAAAGAGGTGTACCCTGTTTCTAGGAACATAGAGAAAAAGCATGAATAGACCATACTGTGAATAAATAATATAACTTTTTTGAACTTTAAATAATGAATAGAACTGATATCTGAAAAATTAAAGGAAATCGTATATTGATATACAATCATTCATTCCAACCAGGTATATATGTAATGGAAATATTTGTGTTTTGGTTTATCATGAAGAGTGTGTGAGTTTTGCATCAAAATGATTATGGAAATTCAAAATAATGTGTTTGGAAAGAAGTCTCTCATGAAAAGACCAGTCAAGAAACCCTGACAATACATGTGTTCTGAAGCAAGAAGTGGTGAAAGTTGAAACAAATGCTTATTAATTTGTGAACTTGTGGATGAAATGTATATCCTGTGATGTGCAAAAACTGAAGAAACAATAATGTACCAGTGTCGAATAAAAATGAATGACAAATTACATATCATGTCCCATAGGAGTCTACTTGCATTGATGTTAGACTGGGTCAGTTAGTGTAGAATAATTAGGATTTGTATGCACCATTCACTGAAGTTAGTTTTCAGGAAACAAATATGTATTTCAGGTGGATGAATATTTCTGATTATAATCTTGTGAAAAGTGGATTATAAATCCACATACATGAACATGAATGAATTTAGAGAGTGTATATTAGACGCATATATTTCATATTTTGAAAAATTTGGAGAGTATATCTATATCTATATCTATATCTATACACACACACACACACACACAACTCACAGACATTAAAAATACCAATATAAATGCCAATCGAAATTCATCAGTAAATATGTATCATCCACAAATGCAAAAATATGTATTTTACTGAACATGAGTTAATGTATAATGTTGTTCTACTAGGACGCTCTCCTATAGGTTGAATTTTCATTTCCAACAGCATTTAGGAGGAGTGAACTCTTCTCACAATTTGAATCTGCCAAGACAGCCACCTCACAAAAATGTACGTGTGATACCTGGTAGGATTCTATATATGCATATAAATATACATGTGTGAATAGGCTACAGAAAAGGGAAACAAGAATTCACATATTTGTTAAGTTTAAAAACACATGGAGAATATTTCAATTAAAATTTGACTAGATTTATAACTCCTACCTTATATAATGCAAATGTCAAGTCCAACTATACAACATGTCTCTGGAGAACCTTTGGATGTCCTGTTGTTTATCATGAGTATACTAGACAGTGCCTTGATTGACTGTGTTTCATGAAAATGATCTAGAACAGACATGCCAGTAAGTTGGTGCCTGCTGAGTAGTGTGCATAGAGCAGTGGTGTGTATGTGTGTCATAATACATCTCTGATGTGGCCATATGGATTTGCCATTGGCTTCCAAATGGCTTTTGACAGACATGGTGAGGTCAGCAGACACTAATATGTAAGGGCGTCTTGTTATATGGAGAGGTTTCATGGCAATGTTAAGAATCAGGTTGCAATAGACAAGGGAAAAAGATATGTGGGATAGAAGCCTGGTTGGTGCATTCTCCTGCAGACCCTGACCCACCACATGTGGCAGAACTCCATCCAGCACTGTGTCCCTTTTGAACTCCTTGTATTTCGTGAAGCAAATACCAAACTCCCAATGCAGGAGAAAGAAAAACCATGAAAAAGTGGAGGATGACCAAATGGCTTCACAGCCCAGATGGGGAGAGACTTAGCACGCACTGGTCACATTTTACTTAAAAGAGAGAATTCACCACTGCTGCCTCATGTTCATTTGAAAATAAGAAACCATGTCCTCCAGGTCACATAGAATCAGACCCAGCTTTGATGGTCTCACGACAAAGGAAGCTAAAGCTCCTGAAAACAACATATATTTCAAGTGCCCAACCTCAGAGGCAGTTTATCAAGAAGTCCTTTAGGCCAGCAGAGCTCCATGTTTGTGGAGTTTTTAACCTGTCCCTTACTTATGGAAACTTCTCTACCACATCCAAGGTTGTGAACTCATGAGCATTTTCCATTCCTGTTATATATTCACAGATTTTATAACTCTTCTCCACTAATTGTGTCTTACTTGGGGCGAAGGTAATGTCAAGGCATTGTTCTGGATGAGAGAGGGAAAATATTTTGTGTAGCACATATTTGATAGACATTGGATTCTTTTTCCTATTTTCCATTCAAAATACTGAATCCCTGACACTAACACATACCCTACTAGACTCTGACTACTAATCCTAATATGATGGAGAAAAATAACCCAAATAGAACAGAAATACAAGCAGGTCAGAGGAGGCATGGTGTATTTTTGAAATTTTCTTTTGCATAATAAATGGTAGGTGTTATAAATCTAGTGAATTTTTATTTGGAATAGTTTTTCATGTGTTTTTAAAATTAACAAATATGTGAATCCCTGCCTCCCTTTCTCTGTAGCCTATACAGCACATGTATTTTTATATGTACATATTGAATCCTACCTGGTATCACACGTACATTTTTGTGAGGTTGCTGACTCGGCAGATATAAATTGTGTGAAGAGACTACCCCTCTTAAACGCTGTTGGAACTAAAAATTCAACCTATGGGTGAGCTTCCTAGTACAACAACATTATACATAATTCCATGTTCAGTAAAGTATATATTTTTGCATCAGTAGATGTTATATATTTCATTATAAATTTCATTTGGCATATATTGCTACTTTTTTATGTTTCTCTGTGTGTTTTTTTGATATATATATATATATATATATATATATATATATATATATACTCTCCTGATTTATCAAAACATGAAATATATGTGTCTTATATACACTCTCTTCATTCATACATTCTTTCATGTATGCATGAGGAAATATAATCAACTTTTCTCAAGATTATTATTGGAAATATTCATCCACCTGAAATACATATTTGTTTCCTTGTACAGACAACTCACTTCTGTGAATGGTGCATACAAATCCTAATAATTCTACAGTATCTGACCCAGTTTAACATCAATGCAAGTAGATTCCTATGGGACATGATGTGTATTTTGACGTTCATTTATATTCAACACTGCTACATTAATATTTCTGCAGTTTTTGCACATCATAGGATATATATTTCATCCACAAGTTCACAACTATATAGGTATTTTTTCACTTTTAATCATTTCCTGCTTCAGAACACATGTATTCCTCCCGGTTTCTTGACTGGTCTTTTCATGAGACTTCTCTGCAAACACATTTTTTTTAATTTCATAATCAGTTTTGAAGCAAAACTCACACACTTTTTATGATAAACCATAAATCTAATATCACCATTAGAAGCATAACTGTTTGGAATGGATGATTGTATATCAATATTAGGTTTCCTCTATATTTTCAGAAATCAATTCAATCCATTATTTAAAGTTCGAACCAGTTATATTATTTATTCACAGTATGGTCTATTCATGCATTATCTCTATATTCATAGGCACAAGGTACACCTATTTGTACCCCCAATTAATTTATACGTCTTCAAAATATTGCTTTTCTACATATTTTACCCAGTTCATCATTGTGACTGACTCTTCACATGTGCTGACATTTACATTCACTCTCTACCTGAAACCCTATTGCTAAAGAACTTTTGGTCCAAATCCTATACTCACTCTTTTATCTAAACCTACCGACTATTTTCCTAATCCTACTGAATATCCCTTTTTGACTGTATGTTCTCTTCCACATTCAATCATCCAAATTAGAAGGTCCTATGCCATAGTATATTGATTTAACTGAGACAACTGTGCAGGACATAAATCAATGCTAAGTATCCCAATCAAGGGCCCAATGCCCTTCTGGGCTTCAAAACTTACCTAGATTTCTGTTTTCATACTTATATTTCACCTATATATTCTTATAAATATCACAGGTTCCTAATACAAATATTCATTCCAGAGAATGATTCCTAACCCAAATTGAACATGTTATTAACCCTAACCATACACTTTTCCCTCAATCTAATTTTACAGAAGAGCAGGGACAGAGTTGGTCTTACAATACAGGAATATAGGCGATCTTCCAGCTGCTGAAAACCTAAAAGGTCCATGCTGAAATGATCCTTGGAGAAGGTGTAGGCAGCTATGAAGGACATGAGAGAGCAAAAGTCATCTTCCATGGCAAACAACCTGGTCAGGTTGATGGGATGTGTCTGAATTAGCCTCTCTCTTCCTAATGTAGAGAAGATGGACCAAACCATGCCTGTGTGGAGAGCTGTTCCCCGGTGCCTGTGGTTGATATACCATTCTAACATATGAATGAGTCACAGCAAGTAGAGGCAGCCTCCATCTTTTGGGAACCATTTAAGCAACTGTTAAAACAAAGTGGTTTCCAAGGCAGTGACTTCATTCAGATCTTGAAGAAAGTGACATCACCTTACAGTTTTGGTAATGAAAGTCTGTGATCTTGGGATCCAGGAAACCAGGCACACAGAGTCAAACCCACTCCATGTCCCAGTGGGCTAACTTGTTTGGATTTAACAAGACAGAGTCACTCTTTCTTTGTACCTACTGATGTGAGGACAGCCAAATGCCTGGAAACTATGAAGACTGGCCTTTCCAGAGAAAGCAGGTAGTTTCTCACCATGGGCTCCTGACAACTTCACAGAGTTGGCCAAAGAGACCAGATTGGAGACAGGACACGCCATTTTGGGGGAACATAGTATGGCCCACAAGTCAGAGGACACTCCGGATAGTCACAGACCTACTTGGGGAAAGGAGGTGACTTTTTGGGTGTGAGTGTGAGTTTCTGGTTTTTTCTCATGTTCTGAGAATAGTTAGGAAAGCTGGTTTGTTTGTTTTGGAGTGGACTGTGTCTAGTAAGTCCTTTGACAAGGTGAGTGTTTCTGTGTCTATATATCATACTGTGTCAGTGATTGTAGACAGTAGAAAAGAGAATGCATCAATGGATGTGTCCTGTCTACGAGAAAGCTTCAAAGCATTCATCCTGTGCAATTTATGAATGGACTGCAGGTTGCCGTATGGATGGGCAACTCCTGCCATCTTTCTAAATTCCTGTTTTCTTCCTGAATTCTGGACACTCTCCAGAATACGCTCATGATTTTGTGTCCAAGATATGTACCACCTCCATCTCTGTGACATGGCCATGTACTGGATAGCTGATGGGAATGGCGAGTATCTCAGAAAACTCAGATATCAGTATGCCCAAGAAAGTCTCAGTGGAGAAACCCTGCTTTGGGCCTTTTGCTTACCTATTCTGTTGCCCTGAATGTCAGGAAGGTCTTTGCCTCAGGCCACACTTTGTGAAGCCTGCAGAAAATAGTTTTCAAATGGAAAAGAATGGTCATTACCTGTGCCTCTTTGCTTAATTGCTTTGGAAATGGATGTTTCTGAATCAGCCTCTCAGCCCTATGTGAGGCTGTGGCTTAGATTCACAGCACATGATGGGTCTAAAGAAAAATCCCATGTGTGCATCCCAAACCAAAATGGACAAAAGAGCTGTCAGAGTAGTTCTTACAATACAGGAAAGTTGGGGACCTTCCACTTGATGAGAACCTCAAATGTCCATGCACAAATGATACCTGGAGAAGTTGTAGGCAGGTATGAAGCACCTGAGAGAGCAAAAGTCATCTTCCATGGCAAACAACCTGGTCAGGATGAAGGGATGTGTCTGAATCTGAATCTCTCTCTTCTTATTGTAGAGAAGATGGACCAAACCAGGCCTGAGTGGAGAGCTGTTCCCGGGTGCAAATGGTTGATATACATTCTACCTTATGAAAGTGTCACAGGAAGCGTGGGCAACCTCCATCTTATGTTACCCTTGGAAGCAACTGTTAGGACAAAGTGGTTGCCAAGGCAGTGACCTCATTCAGTTCCAAAGAATGTGACATACCTCATTTCCTTGGTGATGGAACTATCTGAACTTGGTATCCAAGAAGCCAGGCACCCAGAGGCAGTCCCAGTCCCAGTCCCAGTGGGCTCACTTGTTTGGATTTACCAAGGACAGAGTCAGTTTTCTTGGTACCTAATAATGTGAGGATGGCCAAATGCCAGGAGAGCTCTGAAGATGGACCTTTCCTGAGAAAACAGGTAGTGGCTAACCACTTTTTCCTGACATCTTCACAGAGTTGGTCAAGGAAAGAAGGTCTGAGAGAAAACAGGCCATTTCGGGGGAACATAGTATGGCCCACCAGTCAGAGGACACTCCGGATAGTCACAGACCTACTTGGGGGAAGGAGGTGCCTTTGTGGGAGTGGGTGTGGGTTTGTTGTTTTGTCTCATGTTCTGAGAATAGATAGGAAAGGCGGTTTGTTTGGTTTGGAGTGGACAGTTTCTAGTAAGTCTTTTGACACGGCGAGGGTTTCTGTTTCTGTGTATCCCACTGTGTCTGTTGTTGTAGACATTAGAAAAGAGAATGCATTAATGGATGTGTCCTGTCTAGTATAAATCTTCCCATAATTCATCCTGCCCAATATATGAATGGACTGCAGCTTGTCTTATCGATGTGCAACACCTGCTATCTTTCTAAGTTGTTGTTTTCTTCCTGAATTCTGGCCACTCTCCAGAATAGGCTCATGGATTTGTGTCCAAAAAATGTACCACCGCCAAGCTCTGTGACATGGCCATGTACTGGATACCTGAAGAGAATGGCGAGCATCTCAGAAAACTCAGATATCAGTGTGACCAAAAAAATCTCAGTGCAGAAACCCTGCTTTGGGCCTTTTGCTTACTTATTGTTGTGTTGCACTGAATGTCAGGAAGGTCTTTGCCTCAGGCCACCCCTTTGTGAAGCCTGAAGAAAACAGTTTTCAAATGGAAATGAATGGGCCTCACCTGTGGCTCTTTGCTTAATTGCTTTGGAAAGAGATGTGTCTTTATCAGCCTTTGGACCTGTGTGTGGCTGTGACTTAGATTCTCAGCACCTGATGGATCTTAAGAATGATCCCATGTGAGCTTCCAAAACCAAAATGGCAAAAAATATCATTCATTGTGGACGAAGTCTCTTGCCTTCCTCTGTTAGGTTCCTGCACTCCATCAAATGACAATAGGGATTCTTTGGGTCAAATGAGTTCTTCAAAGCCCTGCAGAGGTGCTTGTGTTTTCGCATGACTCTAAATCACCTAAAGAATTGATACCTAAAATCAGTAGGCCTGAAATTGGAGAAACACAGAAGTATTAACGGCAGGCTTATTTGTTCACTCCTGGTTCACAGAAACGGTGTCCAGGCTACCCTGACTTTAGGCAAATAAGGGGCAAAGGAGCTGATTTTGGACACTGTCTTTGGCTGCGCCCCTCATGGAAACCTCCAGCCAGAGGTTAAGATGATTGACTATATGGAATAAGATGAGGGCCATGTGGGAGTGTTTTGGTTTTGATTTTGGTCATTTGTGTGGCATTGGAAAAAATGACTGGGTACACGTGGGGTTGAACTCTGGTGTGATTCCCCTTAGAGACTGGGTTTTGGAAATGAACTCAGAGAAGCATTGCCATGAATTTTGTTGGGATTTTAAGAGGCCACGCATGAAAGTCGCTCTTGGAAACTGAGACCTAGGCCCCGGGTGGATTTCAACAGAGGACTGGAAATCTCAGCAAGGATATCACATGATTTTATTCTTAAAGAAATGGCAGCCATAGTTGAGAGTCAAAACACACATGGACCTCACATTATAGACCTCAATGGGCCTCGCCTAATGTGACCTTTTGTCCACTCTTTGGGAAGCCTTGCCTGTGAGAGTTCTCCAGAGATTTTATTGAAATGAGCTTCCTCACCATTTAATGTTTGCTGAATGAACTGAAATCCACACTGCCTCGAACTTCATGCTTGAAAAATGGCTAGATAAATACCATGAAATTTTTGAAATTCCTATGTCCAGGTGGCACTGGAGAAACATTGGATGTCCTGTTGCTGATCATGATTATACCAGACAGTGCCTTGACTTACTGAGTTTCATGAAAATGGTGTAGAACAGAGATGCCAGTAAGTTGGAGCCTGCTGAGTAGTGGGTCTAGAGCAGTGGTGGGGAGGTGTTTGATAAAACATCCGTGGTAGGGCCATGTGGATATACCATTGGATTCCAAATGGCTTGTAACTGACATGGTGCAGCCAGCAGACCCTTATATGTAAAGGCATATTGTTATATGGAGAGTTTTCAGAGGAAAATTAAGAATCAGGTTGATATGGACAAGGGGGCAATGGGGCAAGCTGTGAGAGATAGGAGCCTAGTTGGTGCATTCTCTTGCAGACCCTGACCCACCACACGTGACAGAACTCCCTCCAGCACTGTGTCCCAGTTTAGCTCCTAGTATTTCGTGAAACAAATACCAAACTCACAGTGCAGCAGCAAAAAACTCCACAAAAAGTGGAAGAGGACCAAATGGCTTCACAGTCCACACGGGGAGACCATAGTCCCCAGTGGCCTCAGTTTACCTTCAAAGAGAGGATTCAGCACTGCTTTATCTAGTTCTTTGGAAATAAGAAACCATGTCCTCCAGGTCACATAGATGCAGAACCAGCTTTGATGGTCTCACTACAAAGGAAGCCAAATCTCCTGAAAACAACATATATTTCAAGTGCAAAACTCAGTGGCAGTTTCTCAAAAAGTTTTTAGGCCAGCAGAGCTCCATGTTTTTGGAGTGTTTACCCTGTCCCTTAGTTTTGGAAACTGCTCTACCACCTCCAAGGTTGTGAACTCCTGAGCATTTTCCATTCCAGATATGTATTCACTGATTTTGTAACTCTTCTCCTCTAATTGTGTCTTACTTGTGGTGAAGGTAATGTCAAGGCATTGTTCTGGATGAGAGCACTAGGATATTTGTGCAGCATATATTTACATACACATTGGATTCATTTTCCAATTTTCCATTCGAAATACTGAATCCCTGACACTAACCCATACCTAGTAGACTCAGACTATTCATCCTAATATAATGGAGAAAATTAACCCAACACAATAGAAATACAAGCACTTCAGAGGAGACATGTTGTATTGTTGGACTTGACATTTGCATTATATAAGGTAGGAGTTATAAATCTAGTCAAATTTTAATTGAAATATTCTCCATGTGTTTTTAAACTTAACAAATATGTGAATTCTTGTTTCCCTTTTCTGTAGCCTATTCACACATGTATATTTATATGCATATATAGAATCCTACCAGGTATCACACATACATTTTTGTGAGGTGGCTGCCTTGGCCGATACAAATTGTGAGAAGAGTTCACTCCTCCTAAATGCTGTTGGAAATGAAAATTCAACCTATAGGAGAGCGTCCTAGTAGAACAACATTATACATTAACTCATGTTCAGTAAAATAAATATTTTTGCATTTGTGGATGATATATATTTACTGATGAATTCGATTGGCATTTATATTGGTACTTTTTAATGTCTGTGAGTGTTGTGTGTTTGTGTTTGTGTGTGTGTGTGTGTATATATATAGATATGGATATAGATATAGATATAGATATAGATATACTCTCCAAATTTTTCAAAATATGAAATATATGTGTCTAATATACACTCTCTAAATTCATTCATGTTCATGTATGTGGATTTATAATCCACTTTTCACAAGATTATAATCAGAAATATTCATCCACCTGAAATACATATTTGTTTCCTAGTACTGAAAACTAACTTCAGTGAATGGTGCATACAAATCCTAATTATTCTACAGTAACTGACCCAGTCTAACATCAATGCAAGTAGACTCCTATGGGACATGATATGTAATTTGTCATTCATTTGTATTCGACACTGGTACATTATTATTTCTTCAGTTTTTGAACATCATAAGATATACATTTGCCAAGGCAGTGACCTCATTCAGTTCCAAAGAATGTGACATACCTCATTTCCTTGGTGATGGAACTCTCTGAACTTTGTATCCAAGGAGCCAGGCACCCAGAGGCAGTCCCAGGCCCAGTCCCAGTGGGCTCACTTGTTTGGATTTACCAAAGATAGAGTCAGTCATTCTTGGTACCTACTGAAGTGGGATTACCAAATGCCTGGAGAGCTCTGAATAGGGAGCTTTCCTGAGAAAGCAGGTAGTGGCTCTCCACTTTTTCCTTACAACTTTACAGAGTTGGCCAAGGAAAACATATCTGAGAGAGGACAGGCCATTTCGGAAGAACAGAGTATGGCCACCAGTCAGAGGACACTCTGGTTTGTCATACACCTATGGGGAAGGAGGTGCCTTTTTGGGAGTGGGTGTGGGTTTGTGGTTTGTCTCATGTTCTGAAAATAGGTAGGAATGGCGGTTTGTTTGTTTTGGAGTGAACTGTTTCCGGTAAGTCATTTGAAGAGGTGAGTGTTTCCATGTCTGTGTATCCCACTGTGCCTGTGGTAGTAGACATGAGAAAAGAGAATGCAGCAATGGATGTGTCATGTCTAGTATAAAGCTTCCCAGCATTCATCCTGCCCAATTTATGAATGGAGTGTGGCTTGCCTTATGCACGGGCAACACCTAATACCTTCCTAATTCCCTCTTTTCTTCCTGAATTCTGGCCACTCTCTAGAATAGGCTCATGGTTATGTGTCCAAGATATGTACCAAATCCAAGGTCTTTGACATGGCCATGTACTGGATACCTGAATGGAATGGCCAGCATCTCAGAAAACTCAGATATCAGTGTGACCAGGAAAGTCTCAGTGGAGATACCCTGCTATGGGCCTTTTGCTTACCTATTGTTCTGTTGCCCTGAATATCAGGAAGGACTTTGTCTCATGCAACCCCTTTGTTAAACCTGAAGAAAACAGTTTTCAAATGGAAATGAATGTGCATCACCTCTGGCTCTTTGCTTAATTTCATTGGAAAAGGATGTGTCTGATTCAGGCCCTTTGCCCTGTTTTAGGCTGTGACTTAGATTCTCAGCACCTGATGGATGTAAAGAAAGATCCCATATGTGCATCTAAACCAAAATGGAAAAACGTTCAATCAATGTGCATGAATTATATTGCCTTCCTTTGTTAGGTTTCTGAAATCCATCATGTCAGAATAGTGATTCTTTGGGTGAAATGAGTTCTTCAAATCTCTGCAGAGGGGCTTGGCTTTTCTTATGACTCCAATTCACAAAAAGAATCTAGACCCCACAGTCAGAGAGCCTCAAATTGGAGAAGCGAAGCAGTATTAAGGGCAGGCCTATTTGATCACTCCTGGTTCACAGGAAGGGTGTCCAAGCCACCCTGACATTCGGCAAATGAGGGGCAAGGGAGCTTATTTTGGACACTGTCTTGGGATGTGCCTCTCATGAAAACCTCCATCCAGATGTTATGATGAGTATCTTTATGGTAGAAGATGAGGGCCATGTAGGAGTGTTTTGGTTATAATTGTGGTAATTTGTGTGGCAGTTGGAAGAGATGACTGGGTAAACCTGGGCGTGAATTCTGCTGTGATTCCCCTTAGAGACTGAGTTCTGGAACTGACCTCAGAGAAGTATTGACATGAATTGTGTTGGGTATTTAGGAGGCCAGGAATGAGAGTTGCCATTGGAACCTGGGATCAAGGCCCAGAGTGGCTTTCCACAGAACACTGGGAATCACAGCCAGGATATTACATGATTTTATTCTGAAAGACTTGGCAGGCATAATTGAGATTCAAAACACACTTGGACCTCGCTTTGTAGACCTCAATGGGCCTGGCTTCATGTGACTTTTTGGCCACTCTTTGGGTAGACTTGCCTGTGAGAGTGCTCCAGAGATTTCCCTGAAATTAGCTTCCTCACCATTTAATGGTTCCTGAATGAATTGAAACCAACATTGCCTCCAAATGCATCTGTGAAAAAATGCTAGATAATTACCATGAAATTTTAGAAATTCCGATGACCAGCTGGCACTGGAGGACCTTTGATGTCCTGTTGATGATCATGAGTATACCAGACAGGGCCTTGATTGACTGGGTTTCATGAAAATGGTGTAGAACAGAGATGCCAGTAAGTTGGGGCCTGGTAAGTAGTGGGCCTAGAGCTGTGTTATGCAAATGTGTGATAAAACATCTGTGGTGGGGCCATGTGGATCTTCCATTGGCTTCCAAATGGCTGTGACTGACATGGTGCAACCATCACACCCATATATGTAAAGGCATATTTTTATATGGAGAGGTTTCAGAGCAATGTTCAGTATCATGTTGCTATTGTCAAGGGGGCAAGCTACTTGAGATATAACCCTGGTTGGTGCATTCTCCTGGAGACCCTGCCAACCACACCTGACAGAACTCCCTTCAGCACTGTGTCCCATTTGAACTCGTTGTATTTCATGAAGCAAATACCAAACTCCCAGTGCAGCAGCAAGAAACACCACGAAAATTGGAGGATGACCATTGGTTTCACAGTCCACACGGGAAGACCCTTAGCCCTCAGTGGCCAATGTTTACCTACAAAAAGAGAATTCATCACTGCTGCCTCATTTTTATTTGAAAATAAGTAATCATTTCCTCCAGGTCACATAGATGCAGATCCAGCTTTGATGGTTTCACTACAAATAAAGCTAAAGCTCCTGACAACAACATATATTTCAAGTGCCCAACCTCAGAGGCAGATTCTCAAAAAGTCTTTTGGGCAGCAGAGCTCCATGTTTGTGGAGTGTTTACCCTGTCTCTTACTTTTGGAAACTCCTCTACCACCTCCAAAGATGTGAAATCTGGAGCATTTTCCATTCTAGATATGTATTCACAGATTTTCTAACTCTTCTCCTCTAATTGGGTCTTACTTGGGGCGAAGGTAATGTCAAGGCATTGTTCTGGAGGAGAGTGGGAAGATTTTTCCGTAGCATATATTTGCATACACATTGGATTCAGTGTCCTATTTTCAATTCAAAATACTGAATACCTGACTCTAACCCATACCCTACCAGACTCTGACTACTAATCCTAATATGATGGAGAAAAATAACCCATAAAGAATAGAAATACAAGCAGTTCAGAGTAGGCATGGTGTATAGATGGACTTGCCTTTTGCATGATACAGAGTTGGAGTTATAAATCTAGTCAATTGTTTGTTGAAATAGTTGTCCTTGTATCTTTAAGGTTAACAAATATGTGAATTGATGTCTCCCTTTCTCTGTATTCTTATATGCACATATAGATTCCTATCTGGTACCACACGTACATTCTTGTGAGGTGGCTGACTTGGCAGATACAAATTTGTAGAAGAGATCACTCCTACTAAACCCTGTTGGAACTGAATATTCAACCTATGGGTGAGCTTGCTAGTTGAACAGCATTATACATAAATCCATGTTCAGTAAAATGAATATTTTTAGATCTGTGGATGGTATATATTTTATAATGAATTTTGATTGACATATATATTGCTACTTTTTTGTCTGTGTGTTTGTTTTATGTATATGTATATATATGTATATATATATATGTGTATATATATATATATATATATATATATATATATATATATACACTCTCCAGAT
The DNA here is from genome assembly GCF_048772815.1 of Callospermophilus lateralis. Taxonomy (NCBI): domain Eukaryota; kingdom Metazoa; phylum Chordata; class Mammalia; order Rodentia; family Sciuridae; genus Callospermophilus; species Callospermophilus lateralis. The sequence goes on from NW_027514364.1 coordinate 920,460, forward strand.
TTTTCAAAATATGAAATATATGTGTCTTATATTCACTCCCTAAATTCATTCATGTTCATGTATGTGGATTTATAATCAACTATTCACAAGATTATTCTCAAAATATTCATCCACCTGAAATTTGCCCAATGCTCTCAAATGTCAATCCTATTTGTGACTACATATTTGTTTCTTCCTAAGATTATATATTTAAACTCAACCCTGTTCAAAATGTCTAATCCTATCACACACTTTATACTTTGCCTGATTTTGAAATGTCTCTATTGATATATGCTTTCCTACATATTTTCCCCACTTCATCATTGTGACTGACTCTTCACTTGTGCTGACATTTACATTCACTCTCTAATCGAAATCCTATTGCTAAGAAACTTTTGTTCCAAATCTTATACTCACCCTTCTTCCTAAACTTACTGACTATCTTCCTAATGCTACAGACTATCCCTTTTTGACTGGATGTTCTCTTCTACATTCAATCATCCAAGTAAACGTGGTGCGAGCTTCAGAGGAGGAGACTACCAACAGGCTATCTCATGCAACATCAAAGGGTTTATTGGGTGTCCAGAATGCTGGGGTTCAGAGCTCACCTGAATAGAGCAGATAGCCCTGAGAATAGCTGAAGTAGAGCTTATATACTTTCCCTGGAGAGAGAAGGGAGGGAATTGTATTGATGGGTCAGGGCGAGTGGGCGGTTTGCATGCAACTGGGAGAGGGAGTACATTCTGCAATTTGGCAGCTGGGGATAGAACATTCTGGGAACAAATTTTGCAAACATTTCTCAAGATTTCAACAGTGTTCTGTTAAGCATACAGAAAAACAAGATGTGACAAGTACCTATTTTATTAATATTTCATTCCCCACTTCTTCTTCTGGCTAATTTTAATCATACAAATGATCATTGGAGGGTGTCACATTCAATGTCTGCTAGTGGGGTATTACCATAAGTTTAACTCCTCCAATTTGAGCCTGGAGAAAAGATATTACACGGTTGAGCAAACAGGGTTTTATAGTTAGCAATAATATGAGGATTATTATTGGACCGGCCAGGTTTGATAAAAACGTAGTTAACCAGGGGGACTGTGTGAACCAAGACTCAAGCCACCCTTTTGGGCCCTCTCTCATTTGTTGATGCTCTTCAAGGTGTCTTTTAAATTTACTCATAGATTTTATTACGACTCCAGTATAGTCAGCATAAAAACAACATTCTTCCCTCAATGCAGCACAAAGCCCCCCTTCTCTAATGAAGAGGAGGTCCAACCCTCAACTGTTCTGTAAAACAACTTCAGAGAGAGAGGTTAAAGTTTCATGCAAAGCCCTGAAGGAGTTTTCTAATATCTTACTTTTGCTCTATTGCTGCTTCTAATTGGGTCATCTTTTGTGTCCCATGGACAATGCCACTGGTTCCTCTGCCCACCCGTGCAGCAACTCCTATTCCTAATAGGATGGCTAAAGTGAGGGATATATGTTCCCAGTGGAACTGGTTGTATGCCCCCCCTATTTGATCTTCAAATGAACCTGCATCATGATAGAGCACTCTGGGAAACATCTGCACCATTACACAATTTATCACATATCCTGATCATTTCATTAAAACATAAACGATGTTTAAGTATATAGAATTATGCTGTTGTAGGCACTGACAAAGCAAGGCACCTAAGATAGCACTCAAGAGAGGGAAACAGTCCTATTTGGTTGCAACCGGATTCAGAGGGCATTGCTTATATTGTAATCAATTAATCCCATGAAACTCAAGTTTAGGTAGTTTCAGAATTTTGTACCCAACATATAAGGGATGGGGCTCAGAAGTTCACAGTCTTCAGAAGTTTAAAAAAGCAGTATTTGTTTCTGTTTTTCCTTCTGTTCTGGGCAAGTTAACTTTTCAAGGACACCTGGGAGGAGGAGAGCTTTTTCTTCCATTTCTTATTTTCCCCCTGCCAGCTGTTACCATGGAGCCCGGTTGGTAATATCTTTATCTTAGAAATGTAGCCATCTCTGTGAAGCCCCAGCTGAAGGCCAGAGGACTTGTTCACATATTTTGTGAAAAACTAGTTAGGGGTTGTCTAGCTTAGAAGTACTGAGATTTTTAGCCAGTGGCCAAGTAGAACAGGGCAATACGAAAGAGAAAGTTTATCTACATTAAAGTCTTTATTGGGACTGTTTTGCTGAAAGTTCAAAACTCAGCCATGGTGAAGACTTCTGAAGAAGGTCATTTAAGACTTTTCTGTGGGCCTGGTACAGAGGGGGAAAGACGGGGAAGGTGGGGCTGAGAGCACCTCCGAGGATCTGAGAATGAGGGAAAAGAGAGATGTAAAAGAATAATGCGAAAGGGTATTGGGAATTTCCTAGCAGCAAACTTGAGCAGTAGATCAGGTAGAGCAGAGTGAAAGACGGGAGTGAGGATCCCAAAATCCTGTGAGGGACTTTAAATTTTAGTAACCTGTTTTCAGTGATGACAAAGCAACTTTAAAGGCCAATTATATTACATCTTGGATAAGGGTCTCAGGGCTCTCCTCAGCTCGTTTGAGCATTGGGTTAGCTGGTAAGAGGACCTGGTGGGACCCGGTGAGGGCACTGACAGGAGATGAGAGGAATGAGTCGGTGGAGCGGTACCTATGTACCTGCTACCTCAGAAAGGGGGCGATGGTCTGAGAACTGGTGGAGCTTTGGGTTTCTGATCTAGTTATTGGAGGGGAGAAATCAAGTTGCTGAGATGGGAGTGACATCAGAGGGTGTGGAGCAGAAGGCTGAGGATAATGATCTATTGGAGAAGCATAGTTCAGGATGTGAGTGAGGGAGGGAAAAGGCTTCCACATAGGGGAATTTCCTTTCACTCTTTTGAGCACTTGCAGAAGTTAAAAAGGTCATGCAAAATTTGAGGATCTAGAGACCCCTCTGGGTGCCATAGTTTTTGGTTGTCTAATTGGTAATATGGCCAATGCTGTGTACTGAATTTGATGAAGAATTGGGGTTCCATCAGGCAGCCCCTGTATGCACACATTCCCATGACATACAGAAAAAGTCGGCTTTTCCCCCACACAGCCATTACTCTTTGTGGCTTTGACAGTCTGCCAGGCAAACTTAGTAATCTAGACTAGCCAACCTGCATCTGGCTCGCGTGTCCCTACATCCATAATGTTTGTTTCCATTATCTATGGTACAGAAGGGATTTAATGGTATTTTAGTGGGATCCTCTTCATCAGGGATATCACAATAGGAAATACCTATAGCCAGCTAACAAATGTCTGGGTGGAGAGATGGCCACCAGGTCCCTAAGGGGGCTGTATGCGAGATAGACCATACTTCTTTTCCAGTAGGATTTGTGATCAGCCATCACTGCTTAATGGGCTGATGAGGGTTAGGACTACTTGTAGCCAAGGGGAGAGTATATAACCTTATTCACATTGCGAATACACAATTTGAAACTGTTACCAGTCTTTTTCAGTTTCCAGAAAGATTCTGTACAGGCAGCAGGCTTGAGATGAGAGGTATGGATCCAGGAAGTGATTCTGTTTACGTTTACCACTGTAGGTGTTATAATAGCACCTGGTATGGTCCTTTTCAGCGGGGTACCAGGGATGACACCTGATATCATCTTACATAGATGAAATCTCTTACTTGATATGGATGTGGAATCCCCTGGTTCCCAGTTGGGTAGGCAGTGGCCAGCTGTTTTCACAGGTATTACTGAGTTCTTTCAAGATCTTTAAGTCTGTCAAGCAAGGGGGTGTGGAAAGGATCTTTAGGTCTTACAGTTGGGCTTAGGTCCCCTACTGGAGGAGGGCCACCATAAAGAATTTCACATGTGGTAAGGTTACTCAAAGAAACAAAGGGATTTTTTCTTGCATGAAACATTGCATAAGGCAGGAGCATAGTCCAATCTTATGCTGGTCTCTAAGCTTAATTTCGTTAAGGTCTCTTTAATGGTTCTATTCATTCTTTCTACTTGTCTTGAACTCTGTGGTCTATAAGCACAATTTAACTTCCAATTAATCCCCAGGTTCCTGGCTAACCCCTGACTTACCTGGGTCATGAACATCGATCCATTGTCAGATCCTATTACCGGCTTAGCTTCCTCCAATGGTAGAGAGGCTTAGTCAGCAGCAGCGGAATCACTTAGAGTGTGTTGTGTGTTAGGGGACGAGGGCAGGGGATAAGGAGGGGGAGAAGAGTCCAGTAGAGTCAAATCTGTGACTCAGGGAGAACAGAGGGTGGAGGAGGAGGAGGTTGAGAGGGTTTGAGAGATCATGGGGGAAGGAGTAGGAGCAGAGGTAGGGGCAAAGAAAGGCTTCACCCATGGAGGAGGAGATTTGCAGAGGTCCTGCCAAGTTAAGATATATGGCTGTTGATCCGGATGGCTATGTGGCGCTGGCTGAAAGACAATACCTCTGACTTTTTAAATTAGTGGGAAGTAGAAAGATCCTTCTAGGGGCCATACGACTCCAAAGATGGGCCATTCTGAGGCACAGAGATTCTGCCAGGTCCAGCGTTTTACTAAAAAAAGAAAGATTCTGAGCCCTTAAGCGGACTTTGGTCCAGTGATCAAGGGTCAGGGACAGAGGCATTGACGTGCTCTGTTCCATAATGAAAGTTCCACAAACAGTAAAAGCAAGGACACACGACACAGATAAGACAAGACCATAAAGACAGGAAATGAACGTCCAACACTGAGACCAGGAATGAGTAGCCGGCAAAACCCAATGGTATGGCAATAACGAATCTAAAAGAAAATATCACTGAGTCGAGAAGACTATTGTTCCTTGATTTCCCGAGTTCTCTGCGGGGTCCTCCAGAGAGGTGCCCTTTGTCTCTGTGACATGTCTCTCAGCCACCGTCGGAGAGAGCCCAGGCTCTTCATCGCCAGCAATTTTGCCAAGCCCTAACAAGAAACCTGAAACCAGAAAGAGGCGCCTTACTTGCTCCAAGAGGAGCCCGTTGGGGTCTCTCTCTCGTCCGCCACTGCTGGAACTCAGTGGAAACTCAATATGTAAAGGTCAGGCGAGTGTCAGAGGAAGATACTACCAAGAGACTGTCTCATGCAACAGCAAAGGGTTTATTTGTGGTCCAGCATGCTGGAGCTCAGAGCTAAATTAAATAGAGCAGAGACCTCTGAGAACAGCTTAAGCAGAGCTTATATACTTTCCTTGGAGAGGGAAGAGAGGGAAGTTCAGTGATGGGTAAGGGCGAGTGGGCGGTTTGCATGACACCGAGTGAGGGAGTACATTCTGCAGTTCGGCTGTTGGGAACAGTACATTCTAGAACAAGATTAGCAAACATTTCTCAAGATTTCAACAGTGTTTTGTTAAGCATACAGAAAAACAGGAAGTGACAAGTACCTATTTTATTAATTTTATTAACCTTTCACTACCGACTATGCCTTTTTGACTTGATGTTCCTTCTACATTAATTCATGCAACGTACAAGGTGCTATGCCATTGTATATCGATTTATCTGAGACAACTCTGCAGAACGTAATTCAACACCACGTATCCCTATCAAGGGCCCAATGCCCTTCTGGGCTTCAAATCAGACTTAAATTTCTTTTTTCATACATATATTTCACCTATATATTCTTCTACACATAGCAAGTTCCCAATACGATCATTCATCCAGCAAAATGATTTCTAACCCAAATCGAGCATGTTTTTAACCATAACCGGACACTGTTCCCTCAATGTAACTTTACAGAAGAGCAGGGCAGGAGTTGATATTACAATACAGAAATGTAGAAAAACTTCCACCTGCTGAGAACCTCAAAGGTCCATGCAGAAATGATCCCTGGAGAAGATGTAGGAAGCAATAAAGGACCTGAGAGACCAAAAGTCATCTTCCATGGCAAACAACCCGGTCAGGATAAAAGGTTGTGTCTGAATCAGATTTTTTTTTAATGTAGAGATCATGGACCAAACCAGGCCTGTGTGGAGATCTATTCCTGGGTGCCTTTGGTTGATATACCATTCTAACTTGTGAAAATGTCACAGGAAGAAGGGGCAGCCTCAATCTCTTGGGACCCTTGGAAGCAACAGTTAGGACAAAGTGGCTGCCAAGACAGTGCCCTCATTCAGTTCAGGAAGGAAGTGACCTCACCTCACTTTCTTGGTGATGGAACTCTCTGAACGTGGGATCCCGGAAGCCAGGCACACAGAGCCAGTCCCAGTCCCAGTCCCAGTGGTCTCACTTGTTTGGATTTACCAAGGACAGGGTCAGTATTTTTTGGTACCTACAGATGTGAGGAAGGCCAAATGCCAGGAAAGCTCGGATGCAGGGCTTTTCATGAGAAAGCAGGTAGTAGCTCACCGTTGGCTCCTAAGAAGTTCACAGAGTTGGCCAAGGAGACAAGATCTGAGACAGGAAAGGCCATTTTGGGGGAACATATTATGGCCCACAAGTCAGAGGACACTCTGGATAGTCACAAACCTACTTAGGGGAAGGAGGTGCCTTTGTGGGTGTGGTTGTGGGTTTGTGGTTTTTTCTCATTTTCTGAGAATAGGTAGGACAGTCGGTTTGTTTCATTTGAAGTGGACTGTTTCTAGTAAGTCTTTTCACAGGGCGAGTGTTTCTATGTCTGTGTATTCCACTGTTTCCGTGTTTGTAGACATTAGAAAAGAGAATCCATCAATGGATGTGTCGTGTCTAGTAGAAATCTTCTCAGCATTCATATTGCCCCATTTATGAATGGACTGTAGCTTGCCTTATCGATGAGCAACACCTGCTACCTTCCTAAGTTTCTATTTTCGTCCTGAATTCCGGCCAATCTCAAGAATAGGCCCATGGTTTTGTGTCCAAGATATGTACCACCTACAAGCTCTGTGACATGGCCATGTACTGGATAGCTGTAGGGGATGGCGAGCATCTCAGAAAACTCAGATATCAGTGTGACCAGGAAAGTCTCAGAGGAGAAACCCTGCTTTCGGCCTTTTGCTTACCTATTGTTCTGTTGCCCTGAATGTCAGGAAGTTCTTTGCCTCAGGCCACCCCTTTGTGAAGCCTGAAGAAAACAGTTTTCAAATGGAAATGAATGGGCATACCTGTGGCACTTTCCTTAATTGCTTTGGAAAGGGATGTGTCTGAATCATGCCCTTGGCCCTGTGTGTGGCTGTGGCTTAGATTCTCAGCACCTGATGGATCTAAAGAAAGTTACCATGTGTGCATCCAAAAGAAAATTCGCCAAAAGAGCAATTATTGGGAGGAAGTCTCTCGACTTCCTCTGTAAGGTTCCTGACTTCCATCAAGTGAGAATGGGATCCTTTGGGTCAAAAGAGTTCTACAAAACCTGCAGAGGCTAGCCCATTGTGCTTGGGTTTTCTCATGACTAAAATTCACATAAAGAATCTAAACCCCACAGACAGTAGTCCTCAAATTGGAGCGGTATTAACGGCAGGCCTATTTGATCACTTTTGGTTCACCGGATGGGTGTCCAGGCCACCTTGACTTTAGGCAAATGAGGGGCAAAGGAGCTTATTTGGGACACTGTCTTGGTCTGCACCCCTCATGGAAACCTCCAGCCAGATTATGATGAGTGTCTATATGAAAGAAGATGAGGGCCATATGGGAGGGTTCTTGTTTTAATTGTGGTAATTTAATTGTGGTAATTTGTGTGGTAGTTGGAAGAGATGACTGGGTCCACCAGGGCTTGAACTCTGGTGTGATTCCCCTTAGAGACTGAGTTCTGGAACTGACCTCAGAGAAGTATTGCCATGAATAGTGTTGGGATTTTAGGAGACCACGCATGAGAATCGCTTTTGGAAACTGAGATCTAGGCCCAGGATGGCTTTCCACAGAGCTCATGGATTCTGAGCCAGGATATCACATGTTTTAATTCTTAAAGACTTGGTAGCCATAATTGAGAGTCCAAACACACATGGACCTCACATTGTATACCTCAATGGGCCTGGATTCATGTGTCCTTTTGGCCACTCTTTGGGAAGGCTTGCCTGTGAGTGTTCTCCAGAGCTTTCATTGAAATGAGCTTCCTCACCATTTAATGGTTCCTGAATTAAATGAAACCCACAGTGCCTCCAACTTCATCCTTGAAAAATGACTAGATTAATACCATGAAATTTTTGAAATCCCCATGACCAGGTGGCACTGGATAACCTTTAGATATCCTGTTGCTGATCATGAGTATAACAAACAGTGCCTTGATTGACTGAGTTTCGTGAAAATGGTGTAGAACAGAGATGCCAGTAAGTTGGAGCCTGCTGGGTAGTGGGCGTAGAGCAGTGGACTATAGGTGTGTAAATAAATATTTTTGGTAGGACCACCTGGATCTTCCATTGGCTTCCAAATCTTGCGACTGACATGGTGCAGGCAGCAGACCTTTATATGTAAAGGCATCTTGTTATATGTAGAGGTTTCAGGGCAATGTTCAGAATCAGGTTGCTATAGTCAAGGGGAAAGCTATGTGGGATAGAAGCCTGGTTCGTACATTCTCTTTCCGACCCTGACCAACCACACATGACAGAACTCCCTCCAGCATTGTGTCCCAGTTGAACATATTGTATTTCATGAAGCAAATACCAAATTCCCAGTGCAGCAGTAAGAAACACCCTGAAAAGTGGAGGATGACCAAATGGCTTCACAGACCACACGGGAAGACACTTAGCTCCCAGTAGCAACAGTTTACCTACAAAGGGAGTTTTCAGACCTGCTGCCTCATGTTCATTACAAAATAAAGAACCATGTCCTCCAGGTCACATAGATGCAGACCCAGATTGCAGAATCCCATCAGTTGCAGAACCATTGATTTAAATATTTCCATACATATATTTCTTGTGCCTAACCTCAGAGGAAGTTTCTCAATAAGTCTTTAGGTCAGCACAGCTCCATGTTTCTGAAGTGTTTACCATCTCCCATACTTTTGTAAACTGTTTTACCACCTCCAGTGTTGTGAACTCCTGAGCATTTTTCATTCCACATATGTATTCACAGGTTTTCTAACTCCTCTCCTCTAATTGTGTCTTACTTTTAGCGATGGTTATGTCAAGGTATTGTTCTGGATAAGAGAGGGAAGATTTTTGTGTATCACATGTTTGCATACACAATAGATTCATTTTCCTATTTTCCATTTGAAATACTGAATCCCTGACACTAACCCATACCCTACTAGACTCTGACTACTAATCCTAATATCATGGAGAAAAAAAAACCTAACTGAATAGAAGTACAGTCCTTTTATAGGAAGCATGGTGTATATTTGTATTTGTCTTCCTCTTTATCAAGAGTATGTGTTTTAAATTTAGTAAACTTTTCATTTTAATATTTCTCCATGATTTTTTAAAGTTATCACATATGTAAATTCCTGTCTCCCTTTCTCTGTATCCTATTCAGCACATGTAATTTTTTTATGCATATACAATATCCTACCTGGTATCACACGTACATTCTTGTAAGATCACTGACTTTGGAATATAAAAATTGTGAGAAGAGATGACTCTCCCTAAATAATGATGGAACTGAAAATTCCACCTATGGGTGAGCTTCCTAGTGAAAAACACTATACATAAATCCATGTTCAGTAAAATGAATATTTTTGGATTTGTGAATGAATTATATTTCATGATGAATATCGATTGGCATATATATTGCTAAATATTAATGTGTGTGTGTGTGCATGTGTGTGTGTGTGTGTGCGTGTGTGTGTGTGTATATTCTACGGATTTTAAAAAAATATGAAAAATATGTGTCTTATTATACACTCCCTAAATTCATTCATATTCATTTATGTTCATTTAAATTCAAATTTTCACAAGATTATTCTCAGTAATATTCATAAACCTGAAATTTAATAATGAGGACAGGGTTTTGAGAAAAAGAAAATGGAGGTTTATTGCTTTGCTAACAAAGGAAAAACAAGGGGACTCTGCCAAAAGGTTGTGACTCTCATGATCTGGAGGGACAAGGGATTTTAAAGAGTTTCACTTGTTAACCTGGGGTATACTCAGTTCTTCGTTCCCCAGCAGGCATTGCCCTGTGCAGTGGGTGTGCTCCAGGCAGCCAGCTAGGGGCTTCTTTCTTCCTGCTTAACAAAGGTGGGTAAAGTTCATCACAGTTCCTTAAAACACAGTCGAAAGGGTGTCAGGCTTACTTGCTTTGTTACCCTTTTTCACGTCCAATATCCTTAAAATTTTACCACAGAAATCAAACAAAAAAACGCACAAAAAAAACAACAAAAAACATATAGACCACAGAACAAAACACAGAAAAACAGAATCCTGGTGCCGAAACAGAAAAACAGAGGAGCAATGCAACATCTTGCTAAAGCTCCAGGGTAGGAGCGTGTGTGTGCCCATCGGCACCTCTCTACCCTTCCAGAGGAATTCCCTACAGAACAGAACAGAGGACAGCATGATTCTCATTACTGTCCTGGACAGGAGTGTATGTGAGCCTCCCCAGGCCACCTCTCTGTCATCAGAAGAGATCTCCCTTAACCAGATATCAGATGTTATAAAGGCGCCACTTACCTATGGAGGCCTCCTCCACCAGGGGCTTGATAATAGTTTTAGTGTGGTGGTTCACTGCAGTGCTCCCCAGACTGACGGCTCACTCCAAGGCCTTGGAACATCTCAAGTTGTGCACCTCCTAGAGTGGTTCTCCAGCCCAGTGCCCTGGAGGGAAGGCCAGCTTCAGAATTTTCAGCAGTCTGGTTTTGTGATCTGCTCGGGCAGGGTCATCTCACTGGGGAACTCCAAAATTTTGGACTAGGATGCAAGAAAAGACCACTGACTCCAATTAAAATCTAATTAAGGCAAGCTTATTATTTCAACAGGCTGGGCTGCCTCTCCTTCCCAAAATGGCGGGAACAAGACAGCAACCCCACCTTTCCTACAGCCCAGCTATATAGCCCAGAAAGTTACACAAACGGGTGGTTACAGATAACAAAACTTTGAAAGCATCACACTAATGGTAGTTTACATTTTTTTTTTTGCTGGCCCCAATATCAGAAATAATGAGGACCATTAGGGCCTCAGAGAGGGTTGTTGTCTGGCCAGGGAAGGCCAATATTTGTGAGGTGTCACTAAAGTTTCAGAAAGTACTGTTATCTGGTCAGAGAGCCAGGTGTGGATGAGTTCAAGGCACGGGCAGGCGTTCCAAGCAGGTTCAGAATTTGCAGTAATTTAGAGTAAAGCCAAAATTATCTTTTCACGGCTTTGTGGCAAGATGGTTCCCAATTTTAATAAAAAATCAGGTTGGGTCTATCAAGCCTCTCCCTTACTTTTGGAAACTCCTCTGCAAACTCCAATGTTGTGAACTCCCGAGCATTTTAATTCCAGATATGTATTCACAGAATTTCTAACTCTTCTATTCCAATTGTGTCTTTCTTGGGGCGAAAGTAATATCAAGTCATTGTTCTGGATGAGAGTGGAAATATTTTTGTGTAGCACATATTTGCATACACATTTAGGAGATCACTCCTCCTAAACACTGTTGGAACAGAAAATTCAAACTATGGGGGAGCTTCTTAGTTGAACAACATTATTCATGAATCCAAGTTCATTAAACAAATAGTTTTGGATCAGTGGATGATATATATTTCAAGATGAATTTCAATTGGCATATACTATGCTACATTTTAATGTCTGTGTGTGTTTTTTGTTTATAATGTTTTGCGATTTATATGGATTTAAAATCAAGTTTCCACAAGATTATTCTCAGAATATTCATCCACCTGAAATACATATTTGTTTCCTAGTACTGAAAACTAACTTCAGTAAATGGTGCATAAAAATCCTAATATGTCTACAGTAACTGACCCAGATTAATATCAATGCAAGTAGATTCCTAGGGGACATGATGTGTATTTTGATGTTCATTTTTATTCAACACTGCTACATTACTATTTCTGCAGCTTATGCACATCATACTGTATATATTTCATTCAAAAGTTCGCAAATTTATATGCATGTGTTTCACATTCAATCACTTCTTGCTTCAGAACACATGAATTCCTCCAGGTTTCTTGACTATTCTTTTCATGATACTTCTTTCCAAACACATTATTTTTGATTTCCATAATCACGTTTGAAGCAAAACTCACACACTTTTCAGGATAAAATATAACCCTAATATTACCATTAGATGTATAAGTGGTTGGAATGAATGATTGCATATCAATATGAGATTTCTTTTATATTTTCAGATATCAATTCAATCCATTATTTAAAGTGGAACCAGTTATATTATTTATACACAGTATGGTCTATTCATGCATAATCTGCATATTCATAGACACAGGGTACACCTATTTGTACCCCAAATACTAAATTATACGTCTACAAAACATTGCTCCAGAAACGGTGGAAGAAATATTCATGTCACCTGATCTACACATACATTTTATCACAATAATATTCTGGACACAAAATGCAATGGTCACACTTATGATTTTAAAAAAGCCTAAATGGAAAGTGAACATGGATTACAAAAAAACATCCAAGTCCTGGTTACCTAATGCTCTCGAATTCAATCCTATTTGTGACAACATATTTGTTTCTTCCTAAGATTATATATTCAAACTCAACCCTGTTGAAAATGTCTAAACCAATTACACACTTTATACTTTTGCTGATTTCCTAATGTCTCTATTTATGTCTGCTTTCCTACATATTTTCCCCTGTTCATCATTGTGACTGACTCTTCACATGTGCTGACATTTACATTCACTCTCTACCCGAAACCCTATTTGTAAAGAACTTTTGGTCCAAATCCTATACTCACTCTTCTTTATAAACCTGCTGACTACCTTGGTAATCCTACGGACTATTCCTTTATGACTAGATGTTCTGTTTGTTATTCAATCATCCGAGGTACAAGATCCAATTTCATTGTATATTGACTTATCTGAGACATCTGTGCAGAATATAATTCAAAGCTAAGTATCCCACTCAAGGGCCCAATGCCCTACTTGGCTTCAAATCTTCCCTAGATTTCTGTTATATTTTACCTATATATTCTTGTAAATATCACAGGTTTCCAATACCATTATTCATCCAGCAGAATGATTGCTAACCAAAATTGAACATATTATTAACCCTAACCATACACTGTTCCCTCAATCTAACTTTAGAGCAGTGCAGGGACAGAGTTGGTCTTACAAAAGAGGAATGTTGGGGATCTTCCACCTGCTGAGAATATCAAAGATCCATGCAGAAATGATCCCCGAAGAAGATGTAGACTGCTATGAAGGACCTGAGAGAGCAAAAGTTAGCTTCCATGGCAAACAACCTGGTCACTATGAAGGGATGTGTCTGAATAAGCCTCTCTCTTTTTAATATAGAGCAAATGGACCAAACCAGGCCTGTGTGGAGATCTTTTCCCCGGTACCAATGGTTGATATACCATTCTAACTTGTGAAAGTGTCACAGGAAGTAGGGGCAGCCTCCATCTCATGGGACCCTTGGAAGCAACTGTTAGGACAAAGTGGTTGCCAAGGCTGTGAGCTCATTCACTTCATGAAGGAAGTGACCTACCTCACTTTCTTGGTGATGGAACTCTCTGAACTTGGGATCCCTGAAAACAGGCAGCCAGAGTCAGGCCCAATAACAGTCACAGAAGTCTCACTTTTTGGATTTACCAAGGAGAGAGTCAATCTTTCTTGGTATCTACAGTTGTGAGGATGGCCAAATGCCAGGAAAGATATGAATTGGGGTCTTTCCTGAGAAAGCAGGTATTGGCTCACCGCTGGCTCCTGACAACTTCACAGAGTGGGCCAAGGAGTCCAGATTTGAGAATAGAGAAGCCATTTCGGGGGAACATAGTATGGCCCACAAGGCAGAGGACACTCTTGATAGTCACAGACCCTCTTGGGGGAAAAAGGTGCCTTTGTGGGAATGAGTGTGTGTATGTGGTTTTGTCTCATGCTCTGAGAATAGGTAGGAAAGGCGGTTTCTTTGGTTTAGAATGGACTGTTTCTAGTAAGTCATTTGACAAAGCAAGTGTTTCTATGTCTGTGTATCCAACTGTGTCCATGGTTGTAGACATTACAAAAGAAAATGCATCAATGGATGTGTCCTGTCTAGGAGAAAGCTTCCCCACATTCATCCTGCCCAATTTATGAAAGGACGGAGGCTTGCCTTATTGATGGGCAAGACCTGCTGTCTTCCTAAGTTTCTGTTTTCTTCTTGAATTCTGGCCACTCTCCAGAATAGACTCATGGTTTTGTGACCAAGATATGTAGCACCTCAAAGCTCTGTGACATGGCCGTGTACTGGATAGCTGAAGGGAATGGCGAGAATCTCAGGAAACTCAGATATCTGTGTGATCATGAGTGTCTCAGTGGAGAATCCCTGCTTTGGGCCTTTGCTTACCTATTGTTCTGTAGCACTGAATGTCAGGAAGGTCTTTGCCTAAGGCACCACTTTGTGAAACCTGAATAAAACAGTTTTCTAATGGAAATGAATGAGCATCACCTGTCTCTCTTTGAGTAATTGCTTTTGAAAGGGATGTGTCTGAGCCAGTCTGTTGGCTGTGTGTGAGGCTGTGGCTTGCATTCTCAGCACCTGATGGATCTAAAGAAAGATGCCATGTGTGCATCCAAAACCAAAATGGCCAAAAGAGCAGTCATTGTGGATAAAATCTCTTGCCTTCCTCTGTAAGGTTCCTGACCTCTATCAAGTGAGAATAGGAATCCTTTGGGTCAAATGACTTCTTCAAAGCCCTGCGGAGGCTAGCCAATAGGTGCTTGGGTTTTCTCATGACCCCAATGCACATAAAGAATCTAAACCCCACAGTCAGTAGGCCTCAAATTGGAGAAGCTGAGCAGTATTAATGGTAGGCCTTTTTGATCACTTCTGGTTCACAGAAGGGGTGTCCAGGCCACTCTGACTTTATGGAAATGACGAGCAAGAGTGCGTATTTTGGACACTGTCTTGTCCTGCGCTCCTCATAGAAACCTCCAGCTAGAGGTTATGATGAGTGTCTATATGGAAGAAGATGAGAGCCATGTGGGACTATTTTGGTTTTAATTGTGGTTATTTGTGTGGCAGTTGGAAGAGATGACTGGGTCCACCTGGGTTTGAACTCTGGTGTGAATCCCCTTAGAGACTGAGTTCTGGAAGTGACCTCAGAGAAGTATTGCCATGAATCGAGTTGGGATTTTAGGAAGCCATGCATGAGAGTCGCCCTTATAAACTTAGATCAAGGTCCAGGGTGGCTTTCCACAGAGCACTGGGAATCTCAGCCAAATTATCCCATGATTTTATTCTTAAAGACTTGGCAGCCATACTTGAGAGTCAAAACACACATGGAACTCACATTGTTGACCTCAATAGGCCTGGCTTCATGTAACCTTTTGGCCACTCTATGGGAAGCGTTGCCTATGAAAGTTCTCCAGAGTTTCACTGAAATGAGCTTCCTCAACATTTAATGGTTCTTGAAAGCCACAGTGCCTCCCAACTACATCCTTGAAAAATGGCTAGATAAATACTTTGAAATTTTTGAAATTCCCATGACCAGGTGGCACTGGAGTATCTTTGGATGTCCTGCTGCTGATCATGAGTGTACCAGAGAGTGCCTTGATTGACTGGAATTTATAAAAATAATGTAGAACAGAGATGGTAGTAAGTTGGAGCCTGCTGAGTAGTGGGCCTAGAGCAGTGGTAGCCACGTGTGTGATAAAACATCTGTGGTGGGTCCATGTGATTAGCCCATTTGCTTCCAAATGGCTTGTGACTGACATGGTGCAGCCAGCAGACCCTTATTTGTAAAGGCATCTTTTTATTTGGAGAGCTTTCAAGGTAATGATCAGAATCAGGTTGATATGGTCAAGGGTGCAAGCTATGTGAGAAAGAAGCCTGGTTGTTTCATTCTCCTGCAGACCCTAACCCACCACACGTGACAGAACTCCCTCTAGCACTGTGTCCCAGTTGAACTTGTTGTTGAAAAAGCCCAGTGCAGCAGCAAGAACCAAAAGCCCCAGTGCAGCAGCAAGAACCACCACAAAAATTTGAGGAGGACCAAATGGCTTCACAGTCCACACGGGATGAAACTTAGCCTCCAGTGGCCACACTTTACCTACAAAGAGAGAATTCAGCACTGCTGCCTCAGGTTCATTTGAAAATAAGAATCCATGTTCTCCAGGTCATATAGATGCAGACCCAGCTTTGATGGTCTCACTACAAAAGAAGCTAAAACTCCTTAATACAACATATATTTCAAGTGCCCAGCTTCAGAGGCAGTTTCTCAAGAAGTCTTTAGGCCAGCAGAGCTCAATGTTTGTGGAGTGTTTACCATGTCCCTTACTTTTGGAAACTGCTCTACCACCTCCAAGGTTGTGAACTCCTGAGCATATTCCATTCCAGATTTGCATTCACAGATTTTCTAACTCTTCTCCTCTAATTGTGTCTTACCTGCGGTGAAGGTAATGTCAAGGCATTGTTGTGGATGAGAGTGGGAAGATTTTTGTGTAGCACATATTTGCATACACATTGGATTCATTTTCCAATTTCCCATTAAAAATACTGAATCCCTGACACTAACCCATACCCTACTAGACTCTGACTACTAATCCTAATATGATGGAGAAAAATAACCCAAACAGAATAGAAATACAAGCAGTACAGAGAAGGCATGGTGTATAGTTGGACTTGCCTTTTGCATTATGTAGGGTAGGTGTTATAAATCTAGATAATTTTTAATTGAAATAGTTATCCATGTGTTTTTAAAGTTAACAAATATGTGAATTTCTATCTCCCTTTCTCTGTAGCCTATTCAGCAAATGTATTTTTATATGCACATATAGAATCCTAGCTGGTATCACATGTACATACTTGTTTGGAGGCTGACGTGGCAGATAAAAATTACGAGAAGAGATAACTCCTCGTAAATGCTGTTGGATCTTAAAATTCAACCTATGGGTGATCTTCCTAGTTGAACAACATTATTCATAAATCCATGTTCAGTAAAATTAATATTTTTGGATCAGTGGACGATATATATTTCACCATGAATTTCGATTGGCATATATACTGCTACTCTTTAATGTCTGTGTGTGTTTTGTGTTTGTGTGTGTATATATATATATATATATATATATATATATATATATATATATATATATATATATATATATACAATCTCCAGATTTTTTAAAAATATAAAATATATGTGTCTTATTATACACTCCCTAAATACATTCATATTCATGTATGTGGATTTATAATCAAATTTATACAAGATTATTCTCAGAAATATTCATCCCCCTGAAACACATATTTGTTTACTAGTACTGAAAACTAACTTCAATGAAAGGTGCATACAAATCCTAATATTTCTGCAGTAACTTACCCAGGTTAATATCAATGCAAGTAGATTCCTATGGGACATGATGTGTATTTTGACATTCATTTTTATTCAACACTGGTACAGTACTATTTTTTCAGTTTATGCACATCAAAGGATAAATGTTTCATCCAAAATTTCAAAATTTAAAACTTTTGATTCACTTTCAATCACTTCCTGCTTCAGAACACATGTATTCCTCCATGTTTCTTGACTGGTCTTTCATGAGACTTCTTTGCAAACACATTATTTCCGATTTGCATAATCAATTTTGAAGCAAAACTCACACACTCTTCATGATCAACCGTAACACTAATATTACCATTAGATGTACAACTGGTTGTAATGAATGTATGTATGCCAATATCAATATAAGATTTCCTGTATATTTTCAGATATCAATTTATTCCAATTCCAATTTCTAATGTTGGGTCCAGTTATATTATTTATTCACAGTTTGGTCTATTCATTTATCATCTCTATATTCATCAAAACAGGGTACACCTATTTTTTTCCCCAATACTAATTTATAGGTTGTAAAAATATTGCTCCCCATAATGGTGGAAGAAATACTCATATCACCTGATCTACATATACATTTTTATCACAGTAATATTCTGGACACAAATGTAAAGGTAACACTTATGATTGTACCAAAACCTAAATTGAACGTGAATATATATTACTAAAACCATCCATGTCCAGGTCGCCTAATGCTCTCAAATTTCAATCCTATTGGTGACTACATATTTGTTTCTTCTAATATCATATATTCAACCTCAACCCTGTTGAAAATGTCTAATCCTGTTACTCACTTTATACTTTGCCTGATTTCCTAATGTCTCTATTTTATATCTGCTTTCCTACATATTTTCCCCAGTTCATCATTGTGACTGACTCTTCATATGTGCTGATATTTTCATTCAGTCTCTAAACGAAACCCTATTGCTAAAGAACAATATTTCCAACTCAAAGACTCACTCTTCAACCTAAACCTACTATTTTCCTAATCCTACTGACTATCCCTTTTTGACTGGATGTTCTCTTCGACATTCAGGCATCTGAGGTACTAGGTTTTATTCCATTGTATGTAGATTTACCTGCGACCACATTGCAGAATGTAATTCAAAGCTAAATATAATAATCAAGGGCCCAATGCTTTTCCTGACTTCAAATCTTACCTAGATTTCTCTTTTCATACTTATATTTCAAATACATATTCTTATAAATATTTCAGGTTCCCAATACCATTATTCATCCAGCAGAATGATTCCTAACACAAATAAAACATGTTGTTAACCCTAACCATACACTGTTCCCTCAATCTAAATTTACAGAGGGAAGGGACAGAGTTGGTCTTACAGTAAAGAAATGTAGGGGGTCTTCCACCTACTGAGACCCTCAAAGTTCCATGCTGAAATGATCACTGGAGAATATATACGCAGCTATGAAGGACCTGAGAGAGCAAAAGTCATGTTCAATGGCAAACAACCTGGTCAGGATGAAGGTTTCTGTCTGAATCAGCCTCTCTATTCTTAATGTAGAGAAGATGGACCAAACCAGGCCTGTGTGGGTAGCTGTTCCCGGGTGCCTATGGTTGATATAAGATTCTAACTTGTGAAAGTGTCACAGGAATTAGGGACAGCCTCCTTTTCATGTGAGACTTGGAAGCCACTGGTTGGACAAAGTGATTGCCAAGGCAGTGACCTCATTCAGTTCCTGAAGGAAGTGACCTCACATCACTTCCTTAGTGAAGGAAATCTCAGAACTTGAGATTCATGAAGCCAGGCACCCAGAGTCAGTCCCAGTCCCAGTCCCAGTGGTCTCACTTGTTTGGATTTACCAAGGACAGAGTAAGTCTTTCTTGGTACCTATTGATGTGAGGATTGCAAAATGCCAGTAAAGCTCTGAAGAGGGGCCTTTCCTGAGAAAGCAGGTAGTGGCTCACCTCTGGGTCCTGACACCTTCACAGAGTTGGCCAAGGAGACCAGATCTGAGACATTTCAGGCCATTTAGGGGGAAAATAATATGGCCCACCAGTCAGAGGACACTCCGGATAGTAACAGACCTTCTTGGGGGAAGGAGCTGCCTTTGTGGGTGTTGGTTTGTGGTTTTGTCTCATTTTCTGAGAATAGGTAGGCAAGGCGCTTTATGTGCTGTGGAATGAACTGTTTATTGTAAGTCATTTGACAAGGCGAGTGTTTCTATGTCTGTTTACCTCACTGTGTCCGTGGTTGTACTCATTAGAAAAAAAGAATGCATCAATGGATGTGTCCTGTCTAGTAGAAAGCTTCCCAGAATTCATCCTGCCTAATTTATGAATGGAGTTCAGATTGCCTTATCAATGGGTAACACCTGCAATCTTCCTAAGTTACAGTTTTCTTCCAGAATTCTGGCCCCTCTCCAGAATAGTCTCATGGTTTTTTCTCTAAGGTATGTACCACCTCCAAGCTCTGTGACATGGCCATGTACTGGATAGCTCAAGTGAATTGTGAGCATCTCAGAAAAATCAGAAATATGTGTGACCACTAAATCTCAGTGGAGAAACCCTGCTTTGGGCCTTTTTTTTTTTTAATTAATTTTTATTGTAGGTTGTTCAAAACATTACATAGTTCTTGATATATCATATTTCACACTTTGATTCAAGTGGGATATGCACTCCTTTTGCTTACCTATTATTCTGTTGCTATGAATGTCACGAAGTTCTTTGCCTCGGGCCACCAATTTGTGAAGCCTGAAGAAAACAGTTTTCAAATGGAAATGAATGGGCATCACCTAGGGCTCTTTGCTTAATTGATTTGGAAAGGGGTGTGTCTGAATCAGCCTCTTGGCCCTGTGTGAGGCTGTGGCTTAGATTCTCAGCACCTGATGGATCTAAAGAAAGATCCCATGGATGCATACAGAACCAAAATAGCCAAAAGAGCTGTCATTGTGGATGAAGACTCTCGCCTTCCTTTCAAAGGTTCCTGACATCTATCAAGTGAGAATAGGGATCCTTTGGGTCAAGTGAGTTATTCAAAGCCCTGCAGAGGCTAGCCCATACGTGCTTGGGTGTTCTCATTACTCCAATTCACATAAAGAATCTAAACCCCACAGTCAGTAGGCCTCAAATTGGAGAAGCCAAGCAGTATTAATGGCAGACCTATTTGATCACTCCTCGTTCACAGTCAGGGTTTCCAGGCCACACTGATTTTAGGCAAATCGGGGGAAAGGTAGGTTATTTTGGACATTGTCTTGGTCTGTGTCCCTCATGGAAAACTCCATCCAGAGGTTATGATGAGGGTCTACATGGAAGAAGATAAGGGCCGTGTGGGAGAATTTTGTTTTGAATTGTGGTAAGTTGTGTGGCAGTTGGAAGAGATGCCTGGGTTTACCTGGGCTTTAACTCTGGTGTGATTCCCCTTAGAGTCTGAGTTCTGGAACTGACCTCAGAGAAGCATTGTCATCAATTGTGTTTGAATTTTACTAGGCCATGCATGAGAGTTGCCCTTGGAACCTGAGATCTAGGCCCAGAGTGGCTTTCCACAGAGCACTGGGAATCTCAGCCAGGATATCACATGATTTTATTCTGAAAGACTTTGCAGCCACAGTTGAGTCAAAACACGCATGGACCTCACATTGTAGACCTCAATGGGCCTGGCTTCATGTGACCTTTTGGCTACTCTTTGGGAAGCCTTGCCTGTGAGTGTTCTCTAGATCTTTCATTGAAATGAGCTTCCTCAACATTTAATGGTTCCTGAATGAATTGAAACCCCCAGAGCCTCCAACTTCATCCTTGACAAATGGCTTGATAAATACCATGAAATTTTTAAAATTCCCATGACCAGGTGGCACTGGAGAACTTTTGGATGTCCTGTTGCTGATGATGAGTGTACCAGACAGTGCCTTGATTTACTGGGTTTCATGAAATTTGTGTAGAACAGTGATGCCAGTAAGTTGGATCCTGCTCATTAGTGGGCCTAGAGCAGTGGTGTGAAGGTGTGTGATAAAACATGTGTGGTGGTGACATGTGGATCTGCCATTGGCTTCCCAAAGGCTTGTGACTGACATGGTACAGCCAGCAGACCCTTCTATGCAAAGGTGTTTTTTATATAGAGAGGTTTCAGGGCAATGTTCAGAATCAGGTTGCTATGGAAATGGGGGCAACTTATGTGGAATTGAATCCTGGTTGGTGCATTCTCATGCAGACCGTGACCCTCCACACGGGACAGAACTCTCTCCAGCACTGTGTCCCAGTTTAGCTCCTTGTATTTCATGAAGCAAATACCAAACTCCCAGTGCACCTGTGAGAAACACCACGAAAATTGGAGAATGACCAAATGGCTTCACAGTCCACACGTGGAGACACTTACAACCCAGTGACCATAGTTAAACTACAAAGAGAGTATTCAGCATGGCTGCCTCATGTTCATTGGAAAATTAGAAACAATATCCTCCAGGTCACATTGTTGCACACCCAGATTTGATGGTGTCCCAACAAAGGAAGCTAAAGCTCCTAACAACAACATATATTTTTAAGTGCCCAACCTCAGAGGAAGTTTCTCAAGAAGTCTTTACACCAGCAGAGCTCCATGTTTGAGAAATGTTTACCCTGTCCCTTACTTTTGAAAACTCCTCTACCACCTCGGAGGTTGTGAACTCCTGAGCATTTTTCATTCCTGATATATATTCACAGATTTTCTAACTTTTCTCCTCTAATTGTGTCTTACTCGGAACAAAGGCAATGTCAAGGCAATGTTCTGGATGAGAGTGTGAACATTTTTTTGTAGCACATATTTACATACACATTGCATTCATTTTACAATTTTCCATTCAAAATACTGAATCTCTGACATGAACCCATACCCTACTAGACTCTGACTACTACTCCTAATATGATGGAGAAAAATAACACAAACAGAATAGGAATACAAGCAGTTAGGAGAAATCATAGTGTATAGTTGTACTTGTATTTTGCATGATTAATGGTAGGTGTTATAAATCTAGTCAATATTTAATTTAAATAGTTCTCCATGTGTTTTTAAGGTTAACAAATATGTGAATTCCTGTCTCCCTTTCTCTGTATCCTATTTAGCACATGTACTTTTAAATGCACATATAGAATCATACCTGGTATCACATGTACATTTTTGTGAGGTGGCTGATTTGGCAAATACAATTTGTGAGAAGTGATCACTCCTCTTAAACACTGTTGGAACTGAAAATTCAACCTATAGGTGAGCTTCCTAGTTGAACAACATTATACATAAATCCATGTTCAATTAAAGAAATATTTTTGCATCTGTGGATGATATATATATCATGATAAATTTCGATTGGCATATATATTGCTAATTTAATGTCTCTGTGTGTGTGTGTGTGTATTTTGTGTGTGTGTGTATGTGTGTGTGTGTGTGTGTGTATATATATATATATATATATATATATATATATATATATATATGTATGTATATATACTCTCCAGAAATATATGTGTCTTATATACACTCTCTAAATTCATTCATGTTCATGTATATGGATTTATAATCAACTTTTCACAAGATTTTTCACAGAAATATTCATCCACCTGAAATACATATTTGTTTCCAGTACTTAAAACTAACTTCAGTTTATTTTGCATACAAATACTATTATTTTTACAGTAACTGACCCAGTTTAACATCAATGCAAGTAGATTCCAGTGGGACATGATGTGTATTTTGAAGGTCATTTTTATTCAGCACTGGTACAATACTATTTCTTCAATTTATGCACATGATAGGATATATATTCCATCCACAAGTTAGCAAACTTATAGGCAGTTGTTTCACTTTCATCACTTCCTGCTTCAGAACACATAAATTCCTCTAGGTTTCTTGACTGGGCTTTT
This sequence comes from Callospermophilus lateralis, assembly GCF_048772815.1. NCBI lineage: Eukaryota > Metazoa > Chordata > Mammalia > Rodentia > Sciuridae > Callospermophilus > Callospermophilus lateralis. The sequence continues at coordinate 943,603 of NW_027514364.1, forward strand.
CATGAGACTTCTTTCCAAACACATTATTTTTAATTTCCATGATCACTTTTGAAGCAAAACTCACACACTCTTCATGATAAACCATAATCCTAATATTACCATTAGATGTATTAGTGGTTGAAATGAATGTATGTATATCAATATAAGATTTCCTGTATATTTTCAGATATCAATGGAATCCATTATTTAAATTTGGAACCCATTGTATTATTTATTCACATTATGGTCTATTCATGCATTATCTCTATATTCAGAGTCACAGGATATACCTATTTGTACCCCCAATACTAATTTATACATCTTCAAAATATTGCTCCCAGAAATGGTGGAAGAAATACTCACGTCACCTTATCTACATATACATTTTATCACAGTAATATTCTGGACACAAAAAGCAAAGATGACACTTATTATTTTACCAATGTAAAGGTCAGGCGAGTGTCGGAGGAAGAGACTACCAGAGACTGTCTCATGCAACAGCCAAGGATTTATGGGGGTCTAGCATGCTGGGGTCAGAGCTCCCTTGAATAGAGCACAGAGTCCTGAGAACAGCTTAAGCAGAGCTTATATACTTTCCTTGGAGAGGGCAGATAGGAAAGTTTATTGATGGGTCAGGGCGAGTGGGCGGTTTGCGTCCAAATGGGTGAGGAAGTACATTCTGCAGTTTTGCAGTTGGGTACAGCACTTTCAGGGAACTAGATTAGCAAACAGTTCTCAAGACATCAACAGTGTTTTGTTAAGCATACCGAAAAACTGGAAGTGACAAGTACCTATTTTATTAACCTTTCATTCCCCACTTCTTCTTTTGGTTACTTTTAATCATAAAAATGATCATTGGGGGTGTCACATTTTATGTTTACTAGTGTGGTATATTGTTTTCTGATTACCATAAGTTTAACTTGTCCAATTTGAGCATGGAGAAAGGAAACTACACGGTTGATCAAACAGGGTCCTACAATTACCAATAATATGAGGATTATTAATGGACTGGCCAGGGCTGATGAAAATGTAGTTAATGAGGGGGCTTTGTGAACCAAGACTCAAAGCACCTTTTTGGGGCCTCTCTCTCTTGTTGATGCTCTTCAAGGCATCTTCTTAATTTAATCATAGATTCTTTTACAACTCCAGTATGGTCGGCATAAAAACAACATTCTTCCCTCAATGCAGGACGAAGGCCCCTTCTCTCATGAAGAGGAGGTCCAACCCTCGACTGTTCTGTAAAATAACTTCAGAGAGAGAGGTTAAAGATTCGTGTAAAGCTGTGAAGGAGGTTTTTAATATCTTTAAGTTTTGGTCTATTACTGCTTCTAATTGGGTCATTTGTTGTGTCCCATGGACCAGGGCAGTGGTTCCTGTGCCCACCCCTGCAGCAACTCCTATTCATAATAGGATGACTAAAGTGAGGGATACAGGTTCCTGGCAGAACCGGGTTGTTTGCCCCCCTATTTGATATTTAAATGTACCTGCGTCATGATAGAGCACTCTGGAAAACATCTGCACCATTACATAATTAATCACATCTGTTGACCATTTTATGAAAACATAAACAATGTTTAAGTGTATTGAATTGTACTGCTGTAGAGATGGACAAGGCAAGGTACCTAAGATAGCACAGAAGACAGGGAAACAGTCTTATTTGGTTGCATCCGGATTTAGAGGGCATTGCTTCTGTTGTAATCAATTAATCCCTGAACCCAAAGTTTAGGTTGTTTCAGAATTTTGTACCCAGCATGTAAGGGAAGGGGCTCAGAAGTTCACAGTCTGCAGAAGTTCACAAAAAGCAGTTTTTGTTTCTGTTTTTTTTTCCTCTGTTCTGGGAAAGTTAACTTCTTAAGGACACCTGGGAGGGGGAGAGCTTTTTTCTTCTTTTTTTTCTTTTCCTTCCTGCCAGCTGTTACCATGGAGCCCAGTTGGTAACTTCTATATCTTAGAAATGTAGCCATTTCTATGAAGCCCCAGCTCTAGGGCAGAGGCCTTCTTCATATATTTTGTTAAAAACTACTAAGGGGGTGTCTAGCTTAGGAGTGCTGATTTTTCCAGCCAGTGGCCAAGTAGAACAGAGCAACACGAATAGAGGAAGTTTATCTACATTGAACTCTTTTATAGGAACTGTGTTGCTGAAAGGCTTAAAGTCAGCCATGGTGAAGACTTCTGGAGAAGGTCATTTAAGACTTTTCTGTGGGCCTGATACAGAGGGGAAGACAGGGAAGGCAGGGGATGAGAGCAGCTCCGTGGATCTGAGGATGAGGAAAAAGAGATATAAAAGAATTATGGGAAAGGGGTTTGGGATTTTCCTGGCAACAAAACTTGAGCAGTAGAACAGGTAGAGCAGAGGGGAAGACGGGAGTGAGTATCCCAAAAAGCCTGTGAGGGACTTTAAATTCTTAGTAACCTGTTTTCAGTGATGACAAAGCAACTTTAAAGGCCATTTTAATTACATCTTTGATAGGCGTCTGAGGGCACTCCTTAGCTGGTTTGAGCTTTGGGTTAGCTGGTAAGAGGACCTGGTGGGACCCGGTGTGGGCACTGACAGGAGGAGAGAGGAGTGAGTGGGTGGAAGGGTACCTCAGTACCTGCAAGCTCAGCAAGGGGCAATGGTCTGAGAACCGACGGAAATTTGGGTTTTTGATCTAGTAACTGGAGCTGAGAAATCAGGTTGCTGATGTGGGAGTGACAGCAGAGAGTCTGGGGCAGAAGGATGCGGGTGAGTATCTATTGGAGAAGCATAGTTCAGGATTTGAGCATAGGAGGGAAAAGGCCTACACGTAGGGGAATTTCCTTCCACACTTTTGAGCACTTGTCGAAGTTGAAAAGGTCACGCAAAATTTGAGGATCTAGAGACCCTTCTGGTGGCCATCGGTTTTTGTTATCTAACTGGTAATATGGCCAATGCTGTGTACTGAATTTGATGAGGAGTTTTGCTTCCACCAGGTAGCCCCTGTATCCTCACATCCCCATTATTTACAGAAGAAGTTGGCTTTTCCCCCACACAGTCGTGGCTGTTTTTGGCTTTGGTAGTCCGCCAGGCAAACATAGTAATCTAGGCTAGCCAACCTGCATCTGGCTCGCGTGTCCCTACATCCATAATGTTTGTTTCCATTATCTATTGTATGGAAAGTATTTAATGGAATTTTTGGGGATCCTCTTCATCAGGGATTTCCCAATAGGAAAGACGTATAGCCAGCTGACAAATTTCTTGGTGGAGAGATGGCCACCAGGTCCCTAAGTGGGCTGTATGTGCGATAGACCATACTTCTTGTCTAGTAGGATTTGTGATCAGCCATCGCTGCTGAACGGGTTGATGAGGGTTAGGACTACTGGTGACCAATTGGAGAGTCTATAGTCTTATTCACATGGCGAATATACAATTTGAAAATGTTACCAGTCTTTTTCATTTTTCAGCCAGATTCTGGACAGGGCACAGGCTTGAGATGAGAATTAGGAACCAGGAAGTGATTCCGTCTAACTTTAGGACTGTAGGTGTTATAAGTAGCACCTGGTATGGTCCTGTCCAGCCGGGTTCCAGGGATGACACCTGATGTTGTCTTATGTAGACAAAGTCTCTTACTTGATATAGATGTGGAGTACCCTCTTCAGCAGGTTGGTAGGCAGTGGCCAGCTGTTTCCACAGGTATTGCTGAGTTCCTTCCAGAACTTTAAGTCTGTCAAGCAAGGTGGTGTGGAAGGGATCGTTAGATCTTTGAGTTAGGGTTAGGTCCCTTACTGGAGATGGGGCCCCATAGAGAATTTCATAGGGGGTGAGGTTACACAAAGAAACAGAGGGAGTATTTCTTGCATGAAATAGTGCATAAGGCAGGAGCATAGTCCAATCTTTTATGCTACTCTTTAAGCTTAATTCCGTTTAGGTCTCTTTAATGGTTCTATTTAATTTTTTTACCTGTCCTGAACTCTGGGGTCTATAAGCACAATGTAACTTCCAATTAATCCCCAGGGTCCTGGCTAACCCCTGAGTTACCTGGGCCAGGAACGCTGGTCCATTATCAGACCCTATTACCTTAGGCAGGCCGTACCTTGGAAAAATATCTTTCAGGATCTTCTTGACCACCATTTGTGCCTTTTTTTGGGGGGGGGGAGGCTTCAATCCATCCTGAAATATATCTACAAAGAGTAGGAGATATTTAAGTCCATACCATGCTTGCTTAATTTCAGTAAAGTCCACTTCCCAGAATTGTCCTGGTCTGGTTCCTCGTAGGTGCTTTCCTGCAGGAAAGTTGGAAGGGTAAGCATTAACCTATTGACAGACCCGACAGGCTTTTTTTTACCTGTTCAGTTATTTCCTTTCACTGTGAGTCGGTTAGTGGAAAACTCTGTTCTTGATCCTTCAGGAATGCCTGCAATTTCTTTGAACCAAGGTGAGTGAACTGATGTACATTTTTAACGTAGTGTAGGGCTTTCTGAAATTTCAGGCTTTGCTCAGTGAAGTTGAGGAGTACAGTGTCAGTGTCCTTAGATATTATCAAAAGCTTGCTGGATCTCAGGGGTCCATTAGAATTGGGCATCTCCTTTAACAGCGGGTGTAAATGAGAAGTTAAGGACCCAAACACAGGAATCCTTAACCTGCAAAACCCAGCAGTCCCAAGAAACTCTCTGTGTTGTCTGCTGTTAGATGGGGGTGGTTTCTGCACAACCGTTTGATTTCTGGGCTCAGTGAGCCATCGTTTACTGCCCCTAAAGGAATAGCCCAGGAAGATTACTTCTTGCTGGCAAATTTGGGCCTTTTAGGAAGAAGCTCTATACCCGAGTTGAGGAAGCTCACATAATACTGCTTGGGTCCCAGATTCACAGATATCCTTGGTGTTGGGTGCCAGTAGCAGGTCATCCACGTATTGAAGCTGGGTGACTTCAGGGTGCGTAGTTCTGAAGCTGTTGAGATCTCTTTGGAGGGCTTCATCAAAGAGAGTGGGGGAGTTTTTCAACCATTTTGGGGAGTCTAGTCCAAGTTAGTTGACCACACGTTCCAGTTTCTGGGTCTACCCACTAGCAAGCAAACAGCAACTGACTATATTTATGCAGAGGCAAGCAAAAGAAAGCATCTTTTAAGTCCAGAACAGTATACCATTTCCTCTCAGGGTTCAGAGTGATAAGCAGATTGTACGGATTAGGTACACTGGGGTGAATGTCCTACACTCTGTTGTAGGTCTCTCTTATGTCTTTAATGGGGGATAGTCCCCGGCTCCTGGCTTTTTATACTGGTAGCGGGGGAGTGTTTTAGGATGATTGACAAGGCCTTAGGACCCTAAGGCCAGATATTTCTGAATATGGGGCCTTATCCCATCTTTAGCTTTTTTGCTCAGAGGATATTTTTTGACATTGATTGGGGAGGCTGAGGTTTTGAACTCCACTGTTTTTGGAGGTTGTTTCATGGCTAGTCCTAACCCAGCAGTGTTTTTCCAGGCATCTGGGTAATCTGTTATCCATTTCTGGGGTAGCTTGCCTGTTTGATCAGTCTTGGGGGCTGTGAAGAGTTGCTGTTCATCTTCTACTGACATATTTAAAGCCGTGAATATAGGAGTTTATACTAAAGGATTTATAAATATCATTTTGGGGCCTTCATGGTTAAAAGTCATTTTGGCCCGGAGCTTGGTGAGCAGATCTCTGCCCATCAATGGGGCCAGGCATTCTGGGATTATTAGGAAGGAGTGATGGATTTTTCCTTTCCTCATGTCCATGGTTTTCTTAGTTGTCTAATTCCCATATTTACTGGTGTTAGCACTTTGAACTAGAGAGCTTTTATTTGATAGAGGGCCCAGTGGGGCCTTAAGGACTAAGTATACTGCCCCTGTATCCACTTCAAAGTTTACTGGGGTCCCCTCCACATCAAAAGTTACCCTGGGTTTATTGGGAGTCTAGCAATCTGGGGCTCAGTGCTCACTTGAATAGAGCAGAGAGCAATGAGAACAGCTTAAGCAGAGCTTATATACTTTCCTTGAAGAGGGCAGGGAGGGAAGCTTATTGATGGGTCAGGGCGAGTGGGCGGTTTGCGTGCAAACAGGTGAGGGTGTACATTCTCTGTTTGGCAGTCGGGGACAGCACATTCTGGGGAAAAAATTAGCAAACAGTCCTCAAGGTTTCAACAGTATTTTGTTAAGCATACAGAAAAACAGGAAGTGACAAGTACCTATCTTATTAACCTTTCACCAAATCCTAAATGGAAAGTGAGCATGGATTTCTAAAAACATCCATTTCCAGGTTGCTTAATGCTCGCAAATCAATCCTATTGGTGACTACATATTTGTTGCTTTCTAAGATTATATATTCAACCTCAACCCTGTTGAAAATGACTAATACTAACCCTCACTTTATGCTTTTCCTGATTTCCTAATGTCTCCATTGATATCTGCTTTCATACATATTTTCCTGAGTTCATCATTGTGACTGACTCTTTACATGTGCTGAAATTTACATTCACTCTCTATCCGAAACCCTATTGCTACAGAACTTTTGTTCGAAATCCTATACTCACTCTTTTTTCTATACCTACCAACTATCTTCCTAATCCTACCGACTATCCCTTTTTGACTGGAAATTCTCTTTGACAATCAATCATCCAAGGTACAAGGTCCTATGCCATTGTATATCAATTTATCTGAGACATCTGTGCAGAATATAATTCAAAGCTAAGTATCCCAATCAACAGCCCAATGCCCTTCTTGGATTCAAACCTTATCTAGATTTCTGTTTTCATACTTATATTTCACCTATATATTCTCGTAAATATCGCGAGTTCCCAATACCATTGTTCATTCCTCAGTATGATTTCTAACCTAAATCAAACCTGTTATTACTCTAACCATACACTGTACCCTCAAACTAACTGTACAGAAGAGCCGGGAGAGAGTTTGTCTTACAATACAGTAATGTAGGGGCTCTTCCACCTGCTGAGAACATCAAAGGTACAAGCAGAAATGATACCCTGGAGAAGTTGCAGGCAGCTATGAAGGACCTAATAGAGCAAAAGTCATCTTCCATGACAAACAACCTGGTCAGTATTAAGGGATGTGTCTGAATCAGCCTCTCCTTTCTTAATGTAGAGAAGATTGATCAAACCATGCCTGTGTGGAGAGCTGTTCCCAGGTGCCTATGGTTGATATACCATTCTAACTTGTGAAAGTGTCACAGGAAGTAGTGGCAGCCTCCATCTCATGGGAACCTTGGATGAATCTGGTAGGACAAAGTGGTTGCCCACGCAGTGACCTCATTCAGTTCCTGAAGGAAGTGACCTCACCTCACTTTCCTGGTGATGGAAATCTCTGAATTTGGGATCCAGGAAGCCAGGCACCGAGAGCCAGTCCAAGTCCCAATCCCAGTGGTCTCACTTGTTTGGATTTACCAAGGACAGAGTCAGTCTTCCTTGGTACCTACTGATATGAGGATTGCCAAATGCCTGAAGAGCTCTGAAGAGGGGCCTTTACTGAGAAAGCAGGTAGTGGTTCACCGCTGGCTGTTGACAACTTCACAGAGTTGGCCAACAAGACCAGATCTGAGACAGTACAGGCCATTTTAGGGGAACATAGTATGGCCCACTATTCAGAGGACACTCCGGATAGTCACAGACCTACTTGAGTTAAGGAGGTGCCTTTGTGGGTTTGGGTGTGAGTTTGTGGTTTTGTCTCATGTTCTGAGAATAGGTAGGAAAGGCTGTTGTTTTGATTGGAGTGGACTGTTTCTAGAAAGTCGTTTGACTAGGCGAGTGCTTCTATGTCTGTGTATCCCACTCTGTCCATGGTTGTAGACATTCGAAAAGAGAATGTATCAATGTATGTGTCCTGTCTAGTGGAAAACTTTCCAGCATTCATCAGGCCTAGTTGATGAATGGACTGTGGCTTTCCTTATGGATGGGCAACACCTACTAACTTCCTAAGTTCCTGTTTTCTTCCTGAATTCTGGCCACTCTCCAGAATAGCCTCATAGTTTTGTGTCCAAGATACATACCACCCCCAAGCTCTGTGACATGGCCATGTACTTGATAGCTATAGGAAATGGGAACATCTTAGAAAACTCAGACATCATTGTGACCAGTAAACGCTCAGTGAAGAACCCATATTTTGGTTCATTTGCTTACCTATTGTTCTGTTGCCCTGAATGTCAGGAAGGTCTTTGCCTCAGGCCACCCCTTTGTGAAGCCTGAATAAAACAGTTTTAAAATGGAAATAAATGGGAATAACTTGTGGTTCTTTGCTTTGGAAAGGGATGTGTTTGAATCAGCCTCCTAGCCCTGTATGAGGTTGTGGCTTAAATTTTCAGCACATGATGGATCTAAAGATAGATACCATGTGTGCAATCAAAACCATAATGGCAAAAATTCAGTAATTGTGGATGAGTCTCTTGCCTTCCTCTGTTAGGTACCTGACCTCTATCAAGTGAGACAGGGATCCTTTTGGTCAAATGAGTTTTTCAAAGTCCTGCAGAGGTGCTTGTGTTTTCTCGTGACTCCAAATCACATAAAAAAATCTATACCTGAGAGTCAATAGTGCTCAAATTGGAGAAGCAGAGCAGTATTAACGGCAGGCCTATTTGATCACTTCTAGTTCACAGGAAGGGTGTCCAGGCCACCCTGACTTTAGGCAAATGAGGGGCAAGGGAGAATATTTTGGACACTGTCTTGGGATGCGTCCCGCATGGAAACCTCCAGCCAGAGTTTATGATGAGTGTCTATATTTAACAAGATGAGGGCCATGTGGGAGTGTTTTGGTTTTAATTGTGGTCATTCGTGTGGCGGTTGGAAGAGATGACTGGATCCAAATGGGCTTGAACTATGGTGTCATTCCCCTTAGAGACTGAGTTCTGGAACTTACCTCAGAGAAATATTGCCATGAATTGTGTTGGGATTTAGGAGGCCACGCATGAGAGTCACCCTTGGAAACTGAGATCTAGGCCCAGTGTCGCTTTCCACAGAGCACTGGGAATCTCAGGAGGATATCACACAATTTTATTCTGAAAAACTTGTCAGACATATTTGATAGTCAAAACACACATGGACCTCAATTGTAGACCTCAATGGGCCTTGCTTCATGTGACCTTTTGGCCACTCTTTGGGAAGCCTTGCCTGTGACAGTTCTCCAGAGCTTTCATTGAAATGAGCTTCCTCACCATTAAATAATTTCTGAATGAATTGAAACCCACAGTGTCTCCAACTTCATCCTTGAAAATTGGCTAGATAAATACCATGAAATTTTTGAAATTTCCTTGACCAGGTGGCACTGGAGAACATTTGGATGTCCAGTTGCTGATCATGAGTGTACCAGACAGTGTGTTGATTGACTGGTTTTCATGAAAATGGTGTAGAAAAGAGATGCCAGTCATTTGAAGCCTGTTGAGTAATGGGCCCAGAGCGGGGGTGAGCAAGTGTGTGATAAAACATCTGTGGTGGGGTCATGTGGATCTGCCATTGGCTTCCAAATGGCTTGAGACTGACATGGTGCAGCCAGCAGATCCTGTATGTAAAGACATCTGGTTATATAGAGAGGTTTCAGGGCAATGTTCAAAATCAGGTTTCTATGGTCAAGGGAGCAACCTATGTGGTATACAAGCCCTGTTGGTGCATTCTCCTGCAGACCCTGACCCACCACACGTGAAAGAACTTCCTCCAGCCCTTTGTCCCAGTTGAACTCCTTGTATTTCATGAAGCAAATACCAAACTCCGAGTGCAGTATCAAGAAACGTTTTGAAAAGTGGAGGATGACCTAATGGCTTAGCAGTCTACATGGGGAGACACTTAGACCCAGTGGCCATAGTTTACCTACAAAGAGAGAAATCAACACTGCTGCTTCATGTTCATTGGAGAATTATAAACCATGTCCTCCAGGTCACAGATGTGCAGACCAAGCTTTGATTGTCTCACTAGAAAGGAAGCTAAAGCTCCTGACAACAACATATATTTCAAGTGCCCAACCTAGAGGCAGTTTCTCCAGAAGTCTTTAGGCTGGTAAATCTCCATGTTTGTGGAGATTTTACACTTTCCCTTACTTTTGGAAACTCCTCTACCAACTCCAAGGTTGTGAACTCCTGAACATTTTTCATTTCAGATATGCATTCAAAGATTGTCTAACTCTTCTCCTCTAAATGTGTCTTACTTGGGGTGAAGGTAATGTCAAGGCATTGTTCTGAATGAGAGTGGGAAAATTTTTGTGTAGCACACATTTGCATACACATTGATTCATTTTACAATTTTCCATTTGAAATACTGAATTCTTGACACTATCTCATACCCTACTAGACTCTGACTACTAATCCTAATATGATGGAGAAAAATACCCAAACAGAATGAAAATACAAGCAGTTTACAGCAGGCATGGTGTATTGTTGGACTTCCTTTTTGCATGATAGAGGGTAGGTATTCTAAATCTACTCAATTTTTAATTGAAATAGTCCTCCATGTGTTTTTAATGTTAACACATATGTAAATTCCTGTCTTCCTTTCTATGCAGCCTACTCAGCACATGTATTTTTATATGCAAATATAGAATCCTACGTGGTCTCACACGTACATTTTTTTGAGTTGGCTGACTGGGCAGAAACAAGTTGTGAGAAGAGATCTCGTAAACGCTGGTGGAACTGAAAATTAAAACTATGGGTGAGCTTCCCAGTAGAACAATTTTTACATAAATCCATGTTCAGTAAAATAAATATATTTTCATCTGTGGATGATATATATTACTGATAAATTACGTTTGGCATATATATTGATACTTTTTAATGTATTTTTGTGTTTTTCTGTATATATATATATATATATATATATATATATATATATATATATATATACACACACACACACACACTCTCCAGATTTTATAAAATATGAAATATATGTCTCTTATATACACTCCATCAATTCATTCATATTCATGTATGTGGATTTATAATCAACTTTTCACAAGATTATTCTCAGAAATATTCATCTACCTGAAATACATATTTGTTTCCCAGTATGAGAACTAACTTCAATCAATGGTGCTTACAAATCCTAATATTTTTACAGTAACAGACCCAGTTTAACATCAATGCAAGTAGATTCCTATGGGACTTAATGTCTATTTTGACCTTTATTTTAATTCAACACTGGTACATTAGTATTTCTTCAGTTTTTGCACATCATAGGACATATATTTCATCCACAAGTTAGCAAATTAATAAGAATTTGTTTCACTTCCTGCTTCAGAACACATGAATTCTTCCATGTTACTTGACTGGTCTTTTCATGAGACTTCTTTCCAAACACATTATTTTCGATTTCCATAATCAATTTTGAAGCTAAACTCACACACTCTTCATGATAAACTATAACATTAATATTACCATTAGATGTAAAACTGGTTGGAATGAATGTATGTATATCAATATAAAATTTCCTGTATATTTTCACATTTCAATTCAATCCATTATTTAAAGTTGGAACCAGTTATGTTATTTATTCACTGTATGGTCTATTAATGCATTATCTCTATATTCATAAACACAGTGTACACCTATTTGTCCCCCCATTACTAATTTGTACCTCTTCAAAATATTGCTCCCAGAAATGGTGGAAGAAATACTGATGTCACCTTATCTATATATATATTTTATCACAGTAATATTCTGGACACAAAAAGCAAAGGTCAAACTCATGATTGTATCAAAGCCTAAATGGAAAGTGAGCATGGATTACCAAAAACAACCATGTCCTGGTTACCTAATGCTCTCAAATGTCAATCCTATTGATGACTACATATTTGTTTCTTTCTAAGATTATATATTCAACCTCAAGCCTGTTGGAAATGTCTAATTCTATCACTCACTTTACACTTTGCCTGATTTCCTAATATCTCTATTGATATCTGCTTTCCTACATATTTTCCCTAGTTCATCATTGTGACTCATACTTCACATATGCTGACATTTACATTCACTCTCTACCCGAAACTCTATTGCTAAAGAACTTTTGGTCCAAATCCTATACTCACTCTTCTTTATAAACCTACTGACTATCTTACTAATCCTACTGACTATCACTTTTTAACTCGATGTTCTCTTCAACAATCAATCATTCAAGGTAAAAGGTCCTATGCCATTTTATATCAATTCATCTGAGACACATGTGCAGAACATAATTCAAACCTAAGTATCCCACTCAGGGGCCCAATGCCCTTCTGGCTTCATATCTTACCTACATTTCTGTTTTCATACTTATATTTCACCTATATATTCTTGTAAATATCACAGGTTCCCAATACCATTATTCATCCGGCAGAGAGATTCCTAACCCAAATCGAACATGTTATTAACCCTAAATATACACTGTTACCTCAATCTAACTTTACAGAAGAGGAGGGACAGAGTTTCTCTTTAAATACCGGAATGTAGGGAATCTTCCACCTGCTGAGAACATCAAAGGTCCATGTAGAAATAATCCCTGGAGAAGATGTAGGCAGCTGTGAAGTTCCCGAGAGAGCAAAAGTCATCTTCCATGGCAAACAACCTGGTGAGGATGAAGGGATGTGTCTGTATCAGCCTCTATCAACTTAATGTAGAGAAGATAGACCAAACCAGGCCTGTGTGAAGAGGTGTTCCCAGGTGCCTATGGTTGATATACCATTCTAACTTTTGAAAGTGTTACAGAAAGTAGGAACAGCCTCCATCTCATGGGCCCTTAGAAGTAACTATTTGGACAAAGTTGTTGCCAAAGCAGTGACCTCATTCAGTTTCTGAAGGAAGTGACCTCACCTCAATTCCTTTGTGATGGAACTCTCTGAACTTGGAATCCAGGAAGAATGGCACCCAGAGCCAGTCGCAGTCCCAGGCCCAGTGGTCTCACTTGCTTCAATTTACCAAGGACAGAGTCAGTCTTTCTTAGTGCCTACAGATGTGAGGATGTTCAAATGCCAGAAAAGCTCTGAAGAGGGGCCTTTCCTGAGAAAGCAGGTAGTGGCTCACCCATGGCTAATGACAACTTCACAGAATTGGCCAAGGAGACCAGATTTGAGACACGACAGGCCATTTGGGGGGAATATAGTATGGCCCACCATTCAGAGGACACTCTGGGTAATCACAGAACTACTTGGAGCAAAGGTGGTGCCTTTGTGGGTGTGGGTGTATGTTCATGGTCTTGTCTCATGTTCTGAGAATAGGTAGGAAAGACTGTTTGTTTGGATTGGCGTGGACTGTTTCTAGTTAGTCGTTTTGCAATGCAAGTGCTTCTATGTCTGTGTATCCCACTGTGTCCGTGGTTGTAGACATTAGAAATAAGAATGCATCAAAGGATGTGTCCTGTCTAGTAGAAAGCTTCCCAGCATTCATCTTGCCCAATTTATAAATGGACTGTGGCTTTTGTTATCAAAGGGCAACACCTGATATCTTCATAAGTTTCTGTTTTCTTTCTGAATTCTGGACACTCTGCAGAATAGCTTCATGGTTTTGTGTCCAAGATATTTACCACCTAAAAGCTCTGTTATATGGCCATGTAGTGGGTAGCTAGTGTGACCAGGAAAGTCTCAGTGGAGAAACCCTGATTTGGGCTTTTTGCTTACCTATTGTTCTGTTGCCCTGAATATCTGGAAGGTATTTACCACAGGCCCATTCTTTGTGAAGCCTGAAGAAAAAAGTTTTCAAATGGAAATGAATGGACATCACCTGTAGCTCTTTGCTTAATTGCTTTGGAAATGGATTTGTCTGAAACAGCCTCTTGGCCCTGTGTGAGGCTGTGGTTAGATTCTCAGCACCTGATGGATCCCATGTGTTCATCCAAAACCAAAATGATCAAAAGAGCAGTCATTGCGGATGAAGTCTCTTGCCTTCCTCTGTAAGGTTCCTGACCTCCATCAAGTGAGAAGAGGGATTCTTTGGGTCAAATGCATTCTTTAAAGCCAAGGAGAGGCAAGCCCAAAGGTGCTTGCATTTTCTCATGCTTCCAATTCACATAAAGAATCTAAACCCCACAGTCAGTCATCCTCAAATTGGAGAAGCAGAGCAGTATTAACGGCACACTATTTGATCACTCCAGGTTCACAGGAAGGTGTTCAGGCCACCCCGACTTTAGGCAAATGAGGGGCAAGGGAGCTAACTTTGGACACTATCTTGTTCTGCATCCCTCATGGAAACCTCCAGCCAGAGTTTATAATGAGTATCTATATGGAAGAAGATGAGGGCCTTGTGGGAGTGTTTGGGTTTTAATTTTGGAATTTTGTGTGGCGGTTGAAAAAGATGACTGGCTCCACCTGGTCTTGAACTCTGGTGTGATTCCCTTTAGAGACTGAGTTCTGGAACTGACCTCAGAGAATTATTGCCATGAGTTGTGTTGGGATTTTAGGAGGCCATGAATGACAGTCGCCCTTTGAAACTGAGATCTGTGCCCAGAAAGGCTTTCCACAAGGCACGAGGAATCTCAGCCAGAATATCACATGATTTTATTCTGAAAGACTTGGCAGCCATAGTTGAGAGGCAAAACACACATGATCTCACATTGCAGACCTCAATGGGCCTGGCTTCATGTGACCTTTTGGCGACCCTTTGGGAAGCCTTGCCTGTGAGTGTTCTCCAGAGCTTTCATTGAAATGAGCTTCCTCAACATTTAAAGGTTCCTGAGTGAATTGAAAATCATAGTGCCTCCAACTTCATCCTTGAAAAATGGCTAGAGAAATACCATGGAATTTTTGAAATTTTCATGACCAGGTGGCACTGGAGAACTTTTTGATGTCCATTTGCTGATCATGAGTATACCAGACAGTGCCTTGATTGACTGCGTTTCTTAAAAATGGTGTAGAACAGAGATGCCAGTAAGTTGGAGCCTGCTGAGTAGTGGGCCTAGAACAGTGGTGGGCAGGTGTGTGATAAAACATCTGTGTTGGGGCCATGTAGATCTGCCATTGGCTTCCAAATGGCTTGTAACTGACATGGTGCAGCAAGCAGACCCTTATATGTAAAGGCATCTTGTTATATGGAGAGGTTTCAGGGCAATGTTCAGAATCAGGATGCTATGGTCAAGGGGTCAAACTATGTGAAATAGAAGCCTGACTGGTGCATTCTCCTGCAGACCCTGAGGCACCACATGTGACAGAACTCCCTCCAGCACTCTGACCAAGTTGAACTCCTTGTATTGTGAAGCAAATAACAAACTCCCAGTGCTCTACTAAGAAAAGTAGAGCATGATCAATTAGCCTCACAGTCCACACAGATTGACCCTTAGACTCCAGTTGCCACAGTTTACCTACAAAGTGAGAATTCAGCACTGCTGCCTCATGTTCATTGGAAAATAAGATACCATGTCCCCCAGGTCACATAGATGCAGACCAGTTTTGATGCTCTCACTATAGAGGAAGCTAAAGCTTCGGACCACAACATACATTTTAAGTGCCCAAACTCAGAGGCAGTTTCTCAATATGTCTTTAGGCCTGCAGAGCTCCATGTTTGTGGAGTGTTTACCCTGTCCCTTACTTTTGGAAACTCCTCTACCACCTCCAAGCTTGTGAACACCGAGAATATTCCATTCCAGATATGTATTCACAGATTTTCTAACTCTTCTCCTCTAATTGTGTCTTATTAGGGGAGAAGGTAATGTCAAGGCATTGTTCTGAATGAGAGTGGGAAGATTTTTGTATCACACATATTTGCAAACACAATGGGTTTATTTTCCTATTTTCTATTCGAAATACTGAATCTCTGACACTAATCCATAACCTACTAGACTCTGACTACTAATCCTAATATGATGGAGAATAGTAACCCTAACAGAATGGAAATACAAACAGTTCAGAGAAAGCATGGTGTATACTTGGACTTCCCTTTTGCATTATATGGGGTTGGAGTTATAAATATAGTCAATGTTTATTGAAATATTTCTCCATGTGTTTTTAACGTTAACAAATATGTGAATTCCTCTCCCCTTTCTCTGTCACCTATTCAGCACATGTATTTTTATATGCTCATATAGAATACTACCTGGTATCACACAGACTTTCTTCTGAGGTGGCTGACTTGGCAGATACAAATTGTGAGAAGAGATCACTCCTCCTAAACCCTTTTGGAACTGAAATTTCAACCTATGGGTGAGCCTCCTAGTTGAACAACATTATACATAAATCCATTTTCAGTAAAATGTATTTTTTTGGATATGTGAAGGATATATATTTCATTTTGAATTTCGATTGGCATATATATTGCTACTTTTTAATGTCTGTGAGTGTGTTTCTGTGTGTATATATATATATATATGTATGTATATATATATATATATATACATATATATATATATATATCACTCTCCAGATTTTTCAAAATATGAAATATATGTGTCTTATTATACACTCCCTAAAATCATTCATATTCACGTATGTGGATTTATAATCAACTTTTCACAAGATTATTCTCAGAAATTCAGATTATTCATTCACCTGAAATACATATTTGTTTCCTAATACTGAAAACTAACTTCAGTAAATGCTGCATACAAAGCATAATATTTCATCATTGCCTGATGGCCACGAATAGAGTGCATCACACCCAGTGTAACGCGCCACTGCACAGGTGAATAACGAGATAGAACCACAAAAAACTATCTTGTTAAGAACTTACAGCAAAATGGGGGTGCACCAAAACCTATAAGAAAGATTTTTAGCACTGAGATCTGGTAATTGGGTCTGAAAAACGAGCCAAATGTGCAACCGGAGATCCGGTCTGACTGATCCTCAAAACAATAGAGTGTCTGGGTTCCAATAGACACCCTCCACACCCAACAAATGACAGGCCCAGAATACAGATTGAACTGCAGAGAAGCATCACTCAGGGGAAATCTAGTCTAGCAGGAGAAACCAGGACTAGCAGGAGAAACCAGGGGACTAGAGGCCAGGCTCTTGTGACTGGGAAGCTGGAGAACACAGAAGCGCAGGTGACAGTCCACCTGCTGTCCGCGTGACTGGGCGTCTGGAGAACACCGGCGCGCAGGAGACCGACTGCGCCACTGGGTGGCTAGTGATTGCCCACCCGCCAGTGACCTAGAGCTGAAACCAACTGGAGACAGTCCAGTTCCATCCCCGTATTCGAACATTTCGGCAAGGAGCCTGGGCCCGCCAAAGCAGAGGGGTGACGTCACTGGAGCTCGGCCTTCGGAATTCCCTACAAGTGGAATCCACTTTAGCAGGCATAGTCTACCAACACAAAGGAGAGACAACAGAGATACACAACACCGAAACAAATCTATAGAATAAAACAGAAACACAGCAATCAAATAGAGCTGGAAAGTAACATGAGCATCATGAAAAAACAAGGGAAAGAAAGGAGTACAAACAATGCAGGACAACTTAATTCTACAGGAGGACCTAGAAGCATCAGAAACAGGGATAGGGAAAGAACTTAAGGCATTCCTAACTCAGATGGAAAGGAATATTAGAGAAGACATGAGGCAGCAAGTCCAAGAAATAAAAGTATATTTTGAAAATGAATTAAACAAACAAACTCAAATGGCAAACAACGAGCTTTACCAGGAGATAGAGATCTTAAAAGAAATCAAACAGTAATACTAGAAATGCAGGAAAGTATTAACCAAATTAAAAACTCAAACGAGAATATTACAAATAGACTAGATCAAGCAGAAGTCAGAATATCAGATAATGAAGACAAAGTTTATCAACTTGAAAAGAATATAATCAGCACAGAAAAGAGGCTTAAATCCCACTAGCAATCTATTCAAGAGATATTGGATGTCATAAAAAATGATAGTCATTGGGATAGAAGAAGGCATAGAGATTCAAACCAAAGGAATGGAGAACATATTAAATAAAATAATTCTAGAAAACATCCCAGAGATGAAAGATGGATCGGATTGTCAAATCCTGGAAGCCTACAGGACCCCAAACATTCAAAATCATAATAGACAAACTCCAAGACATATAATTATGAAGATAGCCAACATACAGAACAAGGAGAGAATATTAAACACTATAAGAGAAAGGAGGCAGATTACATTCAGGGGAAAACCAATTAGGTTAATGACTGATTTTTCATCACAGACTTTGAAAGCGAGAAGATCCTTGAACAATGTATTTCAAATGCTGAAAAATAATGGATTCCAACCAAGAATACTGTATCCAGCAAAATTAAGGTTCAGATTTGAAAACTAAATTAAAGTCTTTCACAATAAACAAAAGCTAAAAGAATTCGCAGCCAGAAAACCAGCACTGCAAAGCATTTTGAGCAAAATACTAAAAGAAGAGGAATTGATAAATAGTGCCGAAAACTAACAGCAGGAGGTATCTCAGTAAAGGGGGAGGAAAATAACCAAAAAAGTAAAAACTAGCCAAACTAAAACATAATAAATAAATAAACATGATTGGAAGAACAAATCATATTTCAATTGTAACCTTAAATGTTAATGGATTATATTCACCAATCAAGAGAATGGGCTAGTAACCTGGATCAAAAAAAATAAATCCAACAATATGCTGCCTTAAGGAGACTCATATGATAGGAAAAGACATACACAGGGTGAAGGTAAAAGGTTGGGAAAAATCATACCACTCACATGGCCCTCAGAAGCAAGAAGGAGTGGCCATACTCATGTGGAATAAAATCAACTTCAAACCTAAGTTAATCAAAAGGGATAAAGAAGGACACTATATTCTGTTAAAAGAAACCATCCACCAACAAGACATAACAATTATGAATTTGTATGCACCAAGCAATGGAGCTGCAATGTTCATAAAACAAACTCTCCTCAAGTTCAATAGCCAAATAGACTACAACACAATAATTATGGGTGACTTCAAGACACCACTCTCGGCATTAGACAGATTCTCTAGACAAGAACTGAATAAAGAAACTACCAAACTCAACAGCACAATTTGTAACCTAGACTTGAACGACATATATAAAATATATCAGCCATCATCAAGTGGATACACGTTCTTCTCAGTTTCACATGGATCCTACTCAAAGATAGACCATATATTATGCCATAGGGCAATTCTTAGTAAATATAAAAGCATGGAGATTATACCATGCACTATATCTGATAATAATGGAATGAAACTGGAAATCAATGATGAAAGAAGGAAGGAAAAATCCTACATCACATGGAAAATTAACAACATGCTACTGAATGATCAATGGGTTACAGAAGACATAATGGAGGAGATAAAAAAAAATTCTTAGAGACAAATGACAATACAGACACAACATACCAGAATCGATGGGACACAATGAAAGCAGTTTAAGAGGGAAGTTCATTTCTTGGAGTTCTTTCCTCAAAAAAAGAAAAAATCAACAAATAAATGAACTCACACTACACCTCAAAAACCTAGAAAAGGAAGAGCAAAACAACAGCAAATGTAGTAGAAGACAAGAAATAATTAAATTTAGAGCAGAAATCAACAAAATTGAAACAAAAAAAAAATTAAAAAATTTGATAAAACTAAAAGTTGGTTCTTTGAAAAAATAAATAAGATTGACAGGCCCACAGCCATGCTAATGAAGAGAAGAAGAGAGAGAACTCAAATTACTAACATACGGGATGAAACAGGCAATATCACAACAGACACTACAGAAATACAGAAGATAATTAGAAAGTATTTTGAAACACTATATTCCAATAAAATAGAAGATAGTGAAGATATCGATGAATTTTTTAAGTCATAAGATCTGCCCAGATTGAGTCAGGAAGACACACGCAATTCAAACAGACCAATAACAAAGGAAGAAATGAAAGAAGCCATCAAAAACTACCAACCAAAAGAAGCCATGGACCGGATGGGTATACAGCGGAGTTCTACAAAACCTTTAAAGAAGAATTAATACCAATATTTTTCAAGCTATTTCAAGAAAAACAAAAAGAAGGAGCTTTTCCAAATTTATTCTATGAGGATAAATCACCCTGATCCCGAAACCAGACAAAGACACTTCAAAGAAAGAAAACTACAGACCAATATCTCTAATGAACTTCGATGCAAAACTTGTCAATAAAATCCTGGCGAATCGAATACAAAAGCATATCAAAAAAATTGTGCACCATGATCAAGTAAGATTCATCCGTGGGATGCAAGGCTTGTTCAATATACGGAAATCAATAAATGCCATTCACCACATCAATAGACATAAAGACAAGAACCATATGATCATCTCAATAGATGCAGAAAAAACATTTGACAAAGTTCAGCATCACTTTATGTTCAAAACACTAGAAAAACTAGGGATAACAGGAACTTACCTCAACATTGTAAAAGCTATATATGCTAAACCTCAGGCTAGCATCATCCTGAATGTGGAAAAACTGAAGGCATTCCCTCTAAAATCTGGAACAAAACAGGGATGCCCTCTATCACCACTTCTATTCAATTTAGTTCTTGAAATACTAGCCAGAACAATTAGACAGACAAAAAAAATTAAAGGCATAAAAATAGGAAAAGAAGTATTTAAATTATCGCTATTTGCAGATGTCATGAAAATATATTTAACAGAACCCAAAGGGTCTACAATGAAACGGCTAGAGTTAATAAATGAATTCAGCAAAGTGGCAGAATATAAAATTAACACGCATAAATGAAAGGCATTCCTGTATGTAAGCAACACAACTTCTGAAATGGAAATGAGGAAAACCACTCCATTCACAATATCCTCAAATAAAATAAGATACTTGGGAATCAACCTAACAAAAGACGTGAAAGTTTTATATACTGAAAACTACAGAACCCTAAAGAGAGAGAGAGAAGAAGATCTTAGAAGATGGAAAAACAAAAGACCCAGAATAGCAAAAGCAACTCTAAACAGAAAATATGAATCTGGAGGTATAGTGATACCAGAGTTCAAACTGTACTAAAAGCAATAGTAACAAAAACAGCGTGGTACTGGTAACAAAATAGGCAGGTGGAACAATGGTACAGAATAGAGGACACAGAAACCAATCCTCAAAATTACAACTTTCTTATATTTGAAAAAGGGGCTAAAAGCATGCAATAGCATCTTCAAACAATGGGGTAGGGAAAATTGGGGAAAGGTGGGGCAAGGGAGAGAAGTGAACAACAGCAGATGAGGTAGAGAAAGAAGATGGGAGGGGATGGGAGGGGGTATAGTAGGGGATAGTAGGGGATAGGAAATGTAGCAGAATACAACAGTCACTAATATGACATTATGTAAAAATGTGAATGTGTAACCGATGTGATTCTGCAACTCGTATTTGGGGAAAATTGGGAGTTCATAACCCAATTGAGTCAAATGTATGAAAGATGATATAGGATGAGCTTTGTAATGTTTTGAACAACCAATAAAAAATAAATAAATAAAGGTTTAAAGTTGAGTGGGAAGAAATCAGCTAAAAAAGAGTTGAGATGCATTCATTTTGCTAAGCAGAAACTTTGTTTTGTGTACTTGTAACTATCACAAACTTATTTTACCAGAAAACTGGCTTTTAAGAATGCACATAATTGAGATTAAAGGATAATCCACTTACCTTCAAGAAAAACTCATAGCATTTCCTATATTTTTCACATTTTATTTTTTTGTGAATATTTTGTCATGGACCAGGTCTAGACTTAGGCTATTCTTCCAGAATACTACCTCATCTGACAAGTTGGTACAATGTGTTGGATTGTTCTTTTCATCTTTTATTTAATAGTTTCTAGATGATAATGTGTATTTTTCCATATGTTTGTTTGGACATACATACCCAACTATATCTTTGCATTTTCTGTTTTACTGGGGAAGAGACTCATCAAAAGCTCTTTATTATATGTATCAACAATCAAACATTTAGAGCATGCAATTATACATAATTTTGCATGAAAATATTTTTGTACCATTTTTATAAAGATTTAGAATTATTAATACTGTCCCTACTGTAATTAGTAACTCCTTACAAAAAGAATTAATCAATTGACTTTATATCAATTATGAATATGAAAATTACTAAAATAAGTATTTGGCAATTAATATGCAATTGATAGAAAGTGAAATCACAAGAAAGCCATTTAAAATGTCAGTGCATATGGTCCTTAAATAATAGGTTGTTCAAAAAAAAAATTCTCTAATTCAAAAGAGTTAATATGCCATATTACAGCTAAATGTGATATAAAAACCTTAAATTATCAGTATTGATAAATAAGAATGATACCTGTTTACTTAAATATGTTTATTTGATTTTCACTGTAAGATGTTAATTCTGGAAGACTTGAGAATTAAGAAAGACTTGGTCTATATTATTTCTAACAGGCTAATCAAAGTACTTTTAAATATATATGTATATATATATATATATATATATATATATATATATATATATATATATATATGTAACACATATGCATGAATATAGATACATATGCATAATAAATGTATTGTAATATATTTATCAGGTGGTTATAATTTTTAAATTTTCTCAAGAAAAGAATGACTATAAAAAACAGTTTTAAATGTAAATTTCATAGCATAGTACTGTTTGTAATGCTATGAGAGAAAAATACTTATGGAGGGAAAATGAAAAAGGAAGAGAGAGAAGGGGGAAAATGAGGAAGAAAGTGAGTAAAGAAGAGGGAGAGGAGTGTTTGATGAAAAGATAAAAGTGGAGGGGCTGGGTTTGTGACTCAGTGTTAACATGCTTGTCTAGCATGTGTGAGGCAGTGGGTTATATTCTCAGCACCAAATACGAATAAATAAAATGAAGGTCTATCAACAACTGAAAAAATAAAAAAGGAGAAATATTACCAAAATTCCAAGATTTTATGAATGTTAAATACAAAAAATT
This sequence comes from Callospermophilus lateralis, assembly GCF_048772815.1. Classification (NCBI taxonomy): domain Eukaryota; kingdom Metazoa; phylum Chordata; class Mammalia; order Rodentia; family Sciuridae; genus Callospermophilus; species Callospermophilus lateralis. Next base: position 966,326 of record NW_027514364.1, read on the forward strand.
ATGTTGCATAGCCTTATGTAAATTCTAGACTCCCCAAAATAATCATTAAATGCTAGATTATTAGTGTTATAACTAAAAATCCATTGCTCTTTCTTCTACATTCTGTGGCATGCTAGTGCTAAAATAAATTGTATTATAACACCAAAATAAAATTCTAATATTTATACAGTAACTGACCCAGTTTAACATCAATGCAAGAAGATTCCTATGTGATATAATGTGTATTTTGACGTTCATTTTTATTCAACACTGGTACATTACTATTTCTCCAGTTAATGCACATCATAGGATGTATATTTCATCCACAATTTAGCAAATATATACACATTTGTTTTGCTTTCAATCACTTTTGCTTCAGAACACATGTATTCCTCCATGTTTCTTGACTTCTCTTTTTGTGACACTTCTTTCCAAACACATTATTTTCGATTTCCATTATCACTTTTGAAGCAAAACTGACACACCCGTCATGATAAAACATAACACTAATATTACCATTAGATGTAAAACTGGTTTAAATGAATGATTGTACATCAATATAAGATTTCTTGTATACTTTCAGATATCAATTCAATCCATTATTCAAAGTGAAACCAGTTATATCATTTATTCACAGTATGGTCTATTCATGCATTGTCTATATATTGATAGACACATGGTACACCTCTGTGTACTCCCAACAATAATTTCTATATCTTCAAAATATTGCTCCCAGAAATGGTGGAAAAAATATGCATGTCAACTGATCTACATATACATTTTATCACAGTAATATTCTGGACACAAAATGCAAAGGTCACACTTATGACTGTCCCAAAGCCTAAATGGAAAGTGAACATGGATTACTAAAAACATCCATGTCCAGGTTGCCTAATGCTCTCAAATGTCAATCCTATTGGTGATTACATATGTGTTTCTTCCTAAGACTACATTTTCAATCTCACCCTGTTGAAACTGTCTAAACCTCTCACTCATTTTATAATTTGCCTGATTTCCTACTCTCTATTCACATCTGCTTTCCTACTTTTTTCCCCAGTTCATCATTGTGACTGACTCTTCACATGTGCTGACATTTATATTCAATCTCTACCAGAAACCCTATTGCTAAAGAACTTTTGGTCCATATTCTATACTCAATCTTCTTCGTAATCCTACCGACTATATTCCTAATCCTAGCAAAAATCCCTTTTTTAACTGGATGCTCTCTTCTACATTCAATCATCGAAGGTACAAGGATCTATGCCATTGCATATCAATTTATCTGAGACATATGTGCAGAACATAATTCAAAGCTAAGTATCCCACTCAAAGGCCAAATTCCCTTCTAGGATTCAAATCTTACCTAGATTTATATTTCAATACTTATATTTCACCTATATTTTCATGTAAATATCACAGGTTTCCAATAACATTGTTCATCAAGCAGAATGATTCCTAACCCATATTGAACATGTTATTAATCCTAACCATACACTGTTCCTCAATCTAACTTTACAGAAGAGCAGAGACAGAGTTGGTATTACAATACAGGAATGTATGGATCTTCCACCTGCTGAGAACCTCAAAGGTCCATGTAGAAATAATCCCTGGAGAATGTGTAGGATGCTATGAACGACCTGAGAGGGCAAAAGTCATCTTCCATGGCAAAAAAACATGGTCAGGATAAAGGGTTGTGTCTTAATCAGAATCTCTCTTCTTAATGTAGAGAAGATGGACCAAACCAAGCCTCTGTGGAGAGCTGTTCCCCAGTACCTATGGTTGATATACCATTCTAACTTATGAAAATGTCAGAGGAAGTAGGTGCAGCCTCCATCTCATGGGACCCTTGGAAGCATCTGTTAGGACAAAGTGGTTGCCAAGGCTGTGACCTCATTCAGTTCCTGAAGGAAGTGACCTACCTCACTTTCTTGGTGATGGAATCTCTGAACTTGGAAAAAAAAAAGTTGGAAAAATCCAACTTTTCCTGGATCCAGGAAACCAGGCACACAGAGCCAGTCCCAGTACCAGTCCCAGTGGTCTCACTTGTTTGGATTTACCAAGGACAGAGTCAGTCTTTCTTGGTACCTACTGATGTGAGGATGGCCAAATGCCAGAAAAGCTCTGAAGAGGGGCCCTTCCTGAGAAAGCAGAAAGTGGCTCACCAATGGATCCTCACAACTTCACAGAGTTGGCCAAAGAAAACAGATCTGAGACAAGACAGGCCATTTTGGGGTAACATAGTATGGCCCACCATTCAGAGGACACACTGTATAGTCACAGACCTACTTGGGGAAAGGAGGTGCCTTTGTGGGTGTGGGTGTGAGTTTTTGGTTCTGTCTCATTTTCTGAGAATAGGTGGAAAAGGCGGGTTTTTTTTGGTTTGGTGTGGACTCTTTATAGTAGGTCGTTTGACAAGGTGAGTGTTTCTTTATCTATGTATTCCACTGTGTCCATGGTTGAAGACATTAGAAAAGAGAATGCATCAAGGATGTGTCCTGTCTATTAGGAAGCTTCCCAGCATTCATCCTGCCCAATTTATTAATGGACTGTGGCTTGTCTTATAGATGTGCAACACCTACTAAATTCCTAAGTTCAGGTTTTCTTCCTAAATTCTGGCCACTCTCCAAAATAGTCTTATGGATTTGTGTCCAAGATATGTACCCCTCCAAGCTCTGTGACATGGCCATGTACTGGATAGCTGAAGGAAATGGGAGCATCTCAGAAAACACAGATATCAGTGTGACCAGTAATGTCTCAGTGGAAAAACCCTTCTTTTGGCCTTTTGCTTACCTATTGATCTGTTGACCTGAATGTCAGGAGGTCTTTGCCTCAGTCCACCCATTTGGGAAGACTGATGAAAACTGTTTTCAAATGGAAATGCATGCGCATCACCTGTCGCTCTTTGTTTAATTGCTTAGGATAAGGATGTGTCTGATTCAGCCTCTTGGCCCTGTGTGATGCTGTGGCTTAGATTCTCAGCACCTCATGGATCTAAAGAAAGATTCCATGTGTGTATCCAAAACAAAAATGGTAAAAAACCACGCTGACTTTAGGAAAATAAGTGGCAAGGGAGCTCTTTTGAACACTGTCTTGGGCTGCGCCCCTCATGGAAAACTCCAGCAAGAGGTTATGATTAGTGTCTATATGGAAGAGGATGAGGGCCTTGTGGGAGTGTTTTGGTTTTAATTGTGTTTATTTGTGTGGTGGTTGGAAGTGATGACTGGGTCCACCTGGGCTTGAACTCTGGTGTGATACCCTTAGACACTGAGGTCTAGAACTGACGTCAGAGAAGTACTGCCATGAATTGTGTTGGGGTTTTAGGAGGCCATGCATGAGAGTCGCTCTTGGAAACTGAGATCTTGGACCAGGGTAGCTTTCCACAGAACACTGGGAATCTCAGCCAGGATATCACATGATTTCATTCTGAAAGACTTGGCAGCAATAGTTGAGAGTCAAAACTCACATGGACCTCATATTGTAGGCCTCAATGGGCCTGGCTTCATGTGACTTTTTGGTCACTCTTTGGGAAGACTTTCCTCTGAGAGTTCTCCAGAACTTTCATTGAAATAAACTTCCTCAACATTTAATGGTTCCTGAATAAATTTAAACCCACAGTGCCTCCAACTTCATCCTTTAAAAATGGCTAGATAAGTACCATGACATTTTTTAAATTCCCATGACCAGATGGCACTGGAGTAACTTTGGATCTTATGCTGTTGATCATGAGTGTACAAGACAGTGCCTTGATTGACTTGGTTTCATGAGAATGGTGTAGAACAGAGATGCCAGTAATTTGGAGACTGCTGAGTTGGGGCCTAGAGCAGTGATGTGCAGGTGTGTGATAAAACATCTGTGTTGGGGCCATGTGGATCTGCCATTGGCTTCCAAATGGCTTGTGACTGACATGCTGCAGCCAGCAGACCCTTATATGTAAAGGCATCTTGTTATATGGAGATTTTTCAGGGCAATGTTCAGAATCAAGTTGCTATGGTCAAGGGGGCAAGCATGTGCGATAGAAGCCTGGTTGGTGCATTTATATGCAGACCCTGACACACCACATGTGACAGAAATCCCTCCAGCACTGTGCCCCAGTTGAAATCCTTGTATTTCAAGAAGCAAATACCAAACTCCAAGTGCAGCAGCAAGAAACACCACGAAAACTGGAGGATTACCAACTGGGTTCACAGTCCAAACAGGGAGACACTTAGCCCCAAGTTGCCACAGTTTACCTACAAAGAGAGAATTCAGAACTGCTGCCACATGTTCATTAGGAAAATAAGAAACAACATCCTCCAGGTCACATAGATGAAGACCCAGCTTTGATGGTCTCACTACAAAGAAAGCTAAAGCTTCTGACAACAACGTATATTTCAAGTGCCCAACCTCAGAGACAGTTTCTCAAGAAGTCTTTAGGCAAGCAGAGCTCCATGTTTCTGGAGTGTTTACCCTTTCCCTTACTTTTGGAAACTCCTCTACCACCTTCAAGGTTGTAAACTCCTGAGCATTTTCCATTCCAGATATGTATTAACAGATTTTCTAATTCTTCTCCTCTAATTGTGTCTTACTTGGGGCGAAGGTAATGTCAAGGCATTTTTCTGGATGAGAGTGGAAAGATTTTTGTTTAGCATATGTTTGCATACACATTGGATTCATTTTCCTATTTTCCATTTGAAATACTGAATCCCTGACACTAACCCATACTGTACTAGAATCTGACTACTAATCCTAATATGATGGAGAAAAAGAATCCTAACAGAAAAGAAATAGAAGCTGTTCAGAGAAGGCATGGTATATATTTGGACTTGCCTTTTGCAAGTAGGTGTTATAATTCTAGTCAATTTTTAATTGAAATAGTCCTCCATGTGTTTTTAAAGTTAACAAATATGTGAATTCCTGTCTCCCTTTCACTGTAGACTATTCAGCACATCTATTTTATATGCACATAAAGAATCCTACCTTTTATCACGTGTATATTTTTGTGCGGTAGCTGATTTGGCAGATACAAATTTTGAGAAGAGCTCACTCCTCCTAGATGCTGTTGGAACTGAAAATTGAACCTATGGGTGAGCTTCCTAGGAGAACAACATTATACATAAATCCCTGTTAAGTAAATTGAATATTTTTAGATCTGTGAATGATGTATATTTCATGGTGAATTTGGATTGGCATATATGTTGCTACATTTTAAAATTTGTGTGTGTGTGTGTGTGTGTGTATACACACATACACACTCTCCAGATTTTTCAAAATATGAAATATATGTGTCTTATTTACACTCCCTAAATTCATTCATGTTCAAGTATGTGGATTTATAATCAACATTTCACAAGATTATTTTCAGAAATATTCATCCACCTGAAATTCATATTTGTTTTCTATTACTGAAAACTAACTTCAGTGAATGGTGCATACATATCCTGTTGATAGTCACAGCCAAAGGGGCCACAGCAAACTTCCAGGTGCCAGCAAACTTTCAGCTGCAGGCTGATGATTGGCTCACAGCGGCCTTAGCAACTTCTAGCTCATTGTCTCCTCTGTGGTGATGCTCATTGGAGATGCTCATTGAGATGTTTCCCCGCCTTTCAGACTTCCAGCTTATGATTGGCTCACAGCAGCCCCAGCAACATCTAGCTGATTGGCTCCTCTGCGGTGATGCTTATTGGGCTGTTTCCCTGCCCATTCAGACCATGGAGCTGCTCATTGGGGGACTTTTTTGGCTCTGCCCACGTGACCCAGCCAATCTGCCTCAAGAGCAGGAGGATTGTGAGAAGTGGATAGAGGCTTTTGTGGGAGGGAGAGGCTTTTGGGAAGCTGGTGTTGGGAGTTGGGGTTCTGAGGATTTTTCCTGAGAGGCTGTTTTGCTTGGCGTGTGTGGTTCTAAAAATAAAGTTAGTTTCTTTTGACAAGTGGATTCTGATTGTGCCCAGCCAGACAGCGGCATTTGGTGGCTCATATGGGGAGCGACTGAGGATAACTGATAAGGTAAACTGCTCGCTCTTGAGGGCAGGGCGAGAGGATGGGTAGCCATTTTATGATTCCTATTTTGTTTTAAGTTGCCTGTCCCTGGAGATGAGTGAGATGGAAGAAAAACTGCTCACATCTGAGGAAAAACTATTTGTGTCTGAGGAACAGATAGGGAGAAAGGCTATAATAATTTTTTGTTGTTCCATTTTTATTTCGTTCTATCTCTTTTTTTGTTTGGTGTTATCTTGTTGGTTTGTATTATAGTAGAAATATGGGATCAAAAATTAGTAAAAAACAAACCAAAAAAGTGTTAAGTAAATTGTTAGAGGAAGGAGGCATCCCAGTAAAATCAAGAGCAGTCATGGCAATTGTTGATACAATACAAAAATGTAGACCATGGCTTTTTAAGAAGGAGTTGTTAAATATATCACAATGGAACCATCATGTTGCAGATTTAAAAAGAATAGAAAAGAAAAGCCCAGGGATTCTGCCAGTTGGCACATTGCCATTGTGGACATTCATATCTTGTTTGCTTAGTTCAAAGCCTTCAGTTCAGTCAATGGTAGAGGAAGAAGAAGACATATTGATTCAAGTAAAACAGAAGGTGTCTCAAGTTAGTCAGACAGAAGAAAAAATTCAAGTAAAAGAGAAGGTCTCTCGAGCTAGTCAGATAGAGGAAACTATTCAAGTAAAAGAGAACGTCTCTCGAACTAGTCAGACAGAGGAAAAAATTCAAGTAAAAGAGAAGGCCTCTAAAGCTAGTTAGACAGAGAAAGAAAGTGTAAAACAGTAAAAAACATCAGGGGAAATTTACAACAGGAGACTGCTACTAACACCTTTCTATCACCAGATGACATAAGTGTCCAACTAACAAGGCCACTTTCTTATGCTGGGAGGCCCCCAACTCCCGCAGTTGATAGTTAGGATCCTGAGACAAGATCTCAAATATTAACATGCCCTGTATTTGAGGGAGGAGGGCAGCGTGTTTACCATGCTTTAAATTTCAAAACAGTGAAGCAGCTAAAAGAGGCTGTAACAACCTATCGTCCTCAAGCACCCTTCAATGTAATCATGGTCGAATCCATTAACAACTTGAACATGAAGCCAGTGGATTGGGCTAATATGTGTAATGTTGTGCTAAATGGAGGACAATGCATGTTATGGAAGGTTGCCAATGAGGAATGTTGAAAGGAGACAGCTAGGCGAAATGCAGGAGCTGGTTATCCTCAGAGAAATCTAGATATGTTGTTAGGAAAGGGACCTTATGAAGATCAGCCGCAGCAAATTGCATATGATCATGGTGTATGTGCAGAAATTGGTGTAGATGCAATTAAGGCATGGAAGACTTTACAAGAACATGGAGGTTTACAAGGTCAATTATCTAAGGTAATACAAGGAGCTAATGAACCTTATGCTGAATTTGTAGATAGGCTTATTCAAAGAGCTACCAGAGTTTTTGGGAATACAGAACAAGCAATGCCATTACTAAAACAACTGGCTTATGAGCAAGCGAATCGTTGTTGCCAAGATATCATTAGACCATGGAAAAATGAAGATTTAAACACATTGATTTAATTATGTAGAGACATTAATGAACAAGAGCAAGTCATGGCAGCTGCAGTAAAACAGGCTTTAGTTGCCAGATACATTAATGAACAAGGGCAAATTGTGGCAGCTACAGTAAAACAGGCTTTAGATGCCAGACCAAGAACATGCTACCAATGTGAAGAAACAGGACATTTTAAAAGGAATTGGCCCATAGAAGGAGGGTTTAACAATATTAGTTATCAAAGGAGTAGAATACCAGGTATTTGGCCACAATGCCATAGAGGGAGACATTGGGCTAATGAGTGCTGTTCTCAAACCACCATAGAGGGTACTCAATTATCAAAAAATGAACAAGGACCAGGTGTTTATCCACGATATCATGGAGAAAGGCATTGGGCTCAATTGCCAAATAAATGGACAGGGGGTTTCAATGCTCCGGGGCCCCAAACCACAAATATACAGAGCACTGGAGGAACCCAGCAACCCCAACAGGGTAGTGCCCAGGACACATTGTCCATCAGATCCCTCATCAGACAAACCAGAGGGAGCACAGTGTTGGACATCTGTGCCTCTGCCAGATCAGTACTAACTCCAGAGATGGGAGTTCAAATCATTCCCACAGGGGTAAAAGGACCTCTTCCCAAAGGAACCATGGGCTTATTATTGGGATGCAGCTCTTCTACTCTAAAAGAACTTATGATAAGTCCTGGGGTGATTGATCCCGATTATGAAGGTGAAATAAAAATTATAGCCAGTTCTCCAAAGGACATATCAGTAATTTCACAAGGAGATAGAATAGCACAGTTACTAATAATACCCAGCCTATATGATAAATTTTCCAGTCGTACTGTAGAAAGATGTTCCAAGGGATTAGGCTCCACAGGTGTAGATTTGGCTATGCTTTCTTTAAATTTAGATTCTCGCCCCATGCTAAAACTAAATATTCAAGGGCATGAATTGAATGGGCTACTGGATACAGGTGCAGACATTAGCATCATCTCTCGTCAAGAATGGCAAAAACATTGGCCATTACAACAAGCCACTCAAACGCTTCGAGGCCTATAAGTGGCGACTAATCCCCATAGAAGTAAAATGGTATTAGATAGGAATGATCCTAAAGGATGTGAAGGAACTATACAGCCATATGAATTGGATCATCTTCCCATAAATTTATGGGGACGAGATGTCCTAGATCAATTAGGTTTGACATTAACAAATAACATCAACCAAAATGCAGCCACTATTATGACTAGACAAGGTTTTAGGAAAGAAAAAAGATTAGAAAAACAAGAATAAGTCATAGCAGCACCAATACAAATAGATCAAGGAACAGAGAGACATGGGTTGGATTTTCAGAAAGGGCCACTGAGACAATAAAAATTACCTGAAAATCAGAAAGACAGTATGGGTTCCTCAGTGGCCCCTGACTGAAGAAAAGATACAAGCAGTCCATGACCTGGTAAAACAACAATTAGCAGAAGGACATATACAACCGACTGTATATCCCCAAAATACTCCCATTTATGTCATCAAAAAGAAATCTGGTAAATGGAGACTATTGCAAGATTTTAGAGCCATTAATAATGAGATGGTTATTATGGGACCTGCTCAATCAGGGATTCCTCAATTGTCTGCTTTGCCAATAACCTGGTATGTTTTAGTTATAGATATTAAATATTGTTTTTTTTTTCAATTATAATTCATCCTAAGGATAGTCCAGGTTTTGCTTTTACTATCCCTGCACTGAATCATGAAGGTCCTGATCAGAGATATGAATGAAAAGTACTCCCTAAAGGGATGGCTAACAGCCCAACTATGTGTCATATTTATGTTAACAAAGTAATCCAGCCACTTAGAAATCAAAATTCTGAACACAAATATTTCACTATATGGATGATGTATTATTAGCACACAAAGCTAAAAACACATTGCTAGAAAGTTATGTCACACTTACAAACTTATTAAAAATTATAATGTAGAGATAGCAATAGATAAAGTACAATTAAATTTTCCAATTAATTATTTAGGAGTTCTGTTATCCTCAACCATGGTCAGTCCACCAAAAATTCAAATACGAGTAGATCAACTCAAATCACATAACGACTTTCAAAAGTTATTAGGAGACATTAATTGGATAAGGCCTTATCTAGGTATACCAACAGGAGAGTTGGGACCTTTATTTGATATCCTAAAAGGTCTATCAGATAAAAATTCACCCTGCATGTTAACACCTGAAGCAAGAAAGGCAATAAAAATCAATGAAACATATATGGAAAATATGCATTTGGATAGAATTGATATAAGTTTGCCTTTATTATTTATTGTACTACCAACAAAAAATATTCCTACAGGAGTATTTTGGCAAGAAGGTCCATTATTATGGATACATTTATCTTATTCTCCTTACACTATTCTTACTAGGTATCCTGAGGATTTAGGATAATTAATACTCAAAGGAATTAAAGCAGCAAAGGGAGTGTTTGGAATTTCTTCCAATAAAATTTTTACTCCATATACTCTGAATCAAATTGATGAGTTAGCTAATGAGTTAAATACTTGGGCAATAATCATGGTCCAATCTAATGTTTCATTTGATAACCACTTACCATCTAACCCTTTATTTTCTTTTTGGTCATCGCATCCTGTAATTTTTCCAAAATTGAGAAGAAAAACACTTATCATGAATGCTTCAAATATATTCACTGATGTATCAAATAATGGTACAGCAGCAATAGTTATACCTGATAAAACTTATAAATTTTTAGTACCCAAACAATCAGCTCAAAAGGTAGAGCTTAATGCAGTATTACAAGCTTTTGAGATATTTAAATATTCTGTATTTAATTTATTTTCCGATAGTCAGTATATAGTTAATGCTATAGTATCCCTTAAAGTTGCTGGTAAGATTTCTCCTTTCTCTACTGTTTTCTCTTTACTTTCCAATATAAAAAGTCTAATCTGGGACAGAAAAGATCTATTCTTTATAAGACATATCAGGGCACATCCAAAAAGAAGATGATTTGACTCAAGGCCTTATCAGCTGATATCCAAAATTCCAGTTTGACTATCCTTACATCTGAGATAGAACCAGGATGCTTTTTTCATTATCTATTTTATTATTGCCCTTTCCCACATTCTATTTTGTTTTTTGAGCTCATACAGACCTAGTTTAATGTTTTGCTGATCAGTTCTATTTTTTGACAGTTTTTGAACATTGCAATGGAGATTTCACGTGTAAAAAGTTATAAGGCCTTTACTATTAGGTTATGTGTTGTATGTATTATATTATGTGTGCACACTTGTGTTTTGTGTTATATGTTTGAATGTTCGTATGTCCATATATGATATATGATGAGCGCTCATAAAAAAAATGGATCCAAATATTTTTTTATTCACATTATTTAAATGGTTTAATTTAAATTGGGTAAAGAGCTGTTGAGGTTTGTTTTAAAATTTGAAAAAAAGGAGGTTAACAGATCTGTTTCCTTTCTTTCACCTTTCCTTTTCATTATATTTAATAATTATCTTCAAGACAATGTAAATAGTTAAGAAAATTGTTTTCTTTCAGTGCCTTCTGGAATGTTACATAATTTTTCTTTAGCCATTATTGCCAGAATTCCTATCTTCATCCCAGTGCTGGTGAAATCAAAGATAAAACCAATCTACAGCTTCTGCAATAGCCATCACTGAAATGCTTGCAGAACTTGCCTAGACACATTGAGAACTCTCCTGTATGCATTGTAAACTACCTGTTTGTGCAGCGACTTGTGGTAGTGTTCGGGTATATTTGCTGATGATGTCATCGGTGGTACAATTTTTCCAAAAGGAGCTGTCAATTGGCTTGGTGTATCTTCCTCTCTTCTGTGTGTCATTATCGTCCAGCTAATGTTTGGGGGCCATTAGAGGTGAGGCAAAGAACCTCACCACCCCCCGGTGGTACAAAGACCTCTCCACAGGTGTTGCTGTAAACTGGACCGGTAGTCAGTGATGGGTAAGATCCAATTGCAATGGTACCAACTTAACGGGTAAGGACCATATGTACTATTGGACAACCTAAGGCAGGCACTGTCCCTAAGCCACATGTGTGTTGTTTAAACAGAGAGGGGGAGATGTTGAGAGCCACATCCGAAGGGGCCCCAGCAAAATTCCAGAAGCCAGCAAACTTCCAGCTGCTGGCTGATGATTGGCTCACAGCAACATCTAGCTGATTCGCTCCTCTGCGGTGATGCTCATTGGGCTGTTTCCCTGCCCTTTCAGACCACGGAGTTGCTCATTAGGAGACTTATTTGGCTTTGCCCACATGACCTAGCCAATCGGCCTCAAGAGCAGGAGGATTGTGGGAGGTGGAGAGAGGCTTGTGTGGGAGGAAGAGGCTTTTGGGAAGCCAGTGGTGGCAGTTGGGGCTCTGAGGGTTTTTCCTGAGAGGCTGTTTTGTTTGGCGTGTGTGGTTTTAAAAATAAAGTTAGTTTCTTTTGACAAGTGGCTCCTGATTGTGCCCAGCAAGACTGCGGCATTATCCTAATATTTCTACAGTAACTGCCCCAGTTTAACAGCAATGCAAGTAGACTCTTATGGGACATGATTTGTATTTTGATGTTCATTTTTATTCAACACTGGTACATTACTATTTCTTCAGTTTATGCACATCAGAGGGTATATATTTCTTGCACAAGTTGGCAAATTTATAGGCATTTGTTTCACTTTCAATCACTTCCTGCTTCAGAACACATGCATTACTCCAGGTTTCTTAACTGGTCTATTCGTGAGACTTCTTTCCAAACATATTATTTCCGATTTTCTTTATAATTGTTTAAGCAAAACTCACACACCCTTCATGATAAACCATAACTATCATTTCACAATTAGATGTATAACTGTTTGGAATGAATGATTGTATATCAATATAAGATTTCTTATATATTTTCTGATATCAATTCAATCCATGATTTAAAGTGGAACCAGTTATATTATTTATTCACAGTATGGTCTATTCATGCATTATCTATATTCATAGACACAGGGTACACCTCTTTGTACCCCCAATACTAATTTATACGTTTTCAAAATATTGCTCCCAGTAATAGAGGAAGAAATACTCATGTCACCTAATCTAAATATGCATGTTATCACAGTAATATTCTGGACGCAAAATGCAAAATTCACACGTGTGATTGTACCAAAGCCTAAATGGACACTGAACATGGATTACTAAAAACATCCATGTCCAGCTTGCATAACGCTCTCAAATGTCAATCCTATCGGTGACTACATATTTGTTTCTTCCTAATATATTCAACCTCAAAACTGTTGAAAATGTCTAATACTATCACTCACCCTGTACTTTGCCTGTTTTCCTAATGTCTCTATTGATATCGGCTTTCCTACATATTTTCCCCAGTTCATCATTGTGACTGACCCTTCACATGTGCTGACATTGATATTCACTCTCTAACCAAAACCCAATTGCTAAAGAACGTTTGGTACAAATACTAAATTCACCCTTGTTCCAAAATCTACTGACTATCTTCCTGATCCTATTGATTATCCCTGTTTGAGTGGATGTTCTCCTCTACATTCAATCATCCACGGTACAAGTCCTATGGCATTGTATATCGACTTATCTGAGACATGTGTGCAGAACGTAATTTAAAGCTATGTATCGCAATCAATTGCCCAATGCACTTCTGAGCTTCAAATCTCACCTAGATTTCTGTTTACATACTTATATTTCACCTCTGTATTCCTATAAATATTGCAGGTTCCCAATATCATTATTCATCCCACAGAATGATTCCTAAACCAAATCGATCCTGTTATTATCCCTAACCATACACTCTTGCCTCAATCTAACATTACAAAAGAGCAGGGACAGAGTTCATCTTACAATACAGGAATGTAGGAGATCTTACACCTGCTGAGAACCTCAAATTTCTATGCAGAAATGATCCCTGGAGAAGATGTAGGCAGCTATGAAGGACCTGAGAGAGCAAAAGCCATCTTCCATGGCAAACACCCTGTGATAACGAAGGGATGTGTATGAATCAGCCTCTCTTTTCTTAATGTAGAGAAGATGGACCAAACCAGACCTGCGTGGAGAGGTGTTCCCGGGTGGCCATTGTTGATATACCATTCAAACTTGTCAAAGTGTCACAGGAAGTAGGGGCAGCCTCCATCTCATGAGACCCATGAAAGCAACTGTTAGGACAAAGTGGTTGCCAAGGCAGTGATCTCATTCAGTTCCTGAAGGAGGTGACCTACCTAACTTCGTTGGTGATGTAACTCTCTGAAGTTGGGATCCAAGAAGCCAGGCACACAGAGCCAGTCCCAGTCCCAGTCCCAGTGGTCGAACTTGTTTGGATTTACCAAGGACAGAGTCAGTTTTTCTTGGTACCTAATGATATGAGGATGGCCAAATGCCAGTAGAGCTCAGAAAAGGGGCCTTTCCCTAGATAGCAGGTATTGGCTCAATGCTGCCTGCTGACAACTTCGTAGAGTGGGCCAAGAAGAACAGATCTGAGACAGGCCAGGCCATTTTGGGGCAACATAGTATGGCCCACCAGTCAGAGGACACTCCAGATAGTCACAGACCTACTTGGGGGAAGGAGGTGCTTTTGTGGATGTGGATGTGAGTTTGTGGTTTTGTCTCATGTTCTGAAAATAGGTAGGAATGGTGGTTTGTATGGTTTGGAGTTGACTGTTTCTAGGAAGTCGTTTGGCAAGGCGAGTGTTTCTATGTCTGTGTATCCACTGTGTTCGTGGTTGTAGTCTTTAGAAAAGAGAATGCATCAATGGAGGTTTCCTGTCTAGTTGGAAGCTTCCCAGCATTCCTCCTGCCCACTTTATAAATGGACTGTGGCTTGCCTTATGGATGGGCAACACCTACTATCTTCCTAAGGTCCTCTACACATCTTGATTTCTGGCCTTTCTCCAGAATAGGCTCATGGTTTTGTGGCCAAGATATGTACCACCTCCAAAATCTGTTACATGGCCATGTAATGGATAGCTGAAGGGAATGGGAACATCTCAGAAAACTCAGATATCAGTGTAACCAGTAAAGTCTCAGTTTAAAAACCTTGCTTTGGCCCATTTGCTTACCTATGGTTATGTTGCCCTGAATGTCAGGAAGGTATTTGCCTCAGGCCACCCCTTTCTGAAGCCTGAAGAAAACATTTTTCAAATGGAAATGAATGGGCATCACCTGTGGATCTTTGCTTAATTGCTTTGGAAAGAGATGTGTCTGAATCAGCCTCTTGGCCCTGTGTGAGGTTGGGGCTTTGATTCTCAGAAGGTGATAGATCTTAAGAGAGATCCCATGTGTGCTTGGGTGTTCTATTGCCTCCAACTCACATAAAGGATTTATACCCGACAATCAGTAGGATTAAATTGGAGAATCAGAACAGTATTAACGGCAGGCCTATTTGATCACTCCTGGTTCACAGGAAGGGTGTCTAGGTCACCCTGACTTTAGGCAAATGAGGGGCAAGGGAGTTTATTTTGGAAACTGTCTTGGGCTTCGCCCCTCATGGAAAATTCCATTCAGAGGTTACGATGAGTGTCTATATGGAAGATGATGAGGGCCATGTGGCAGTGTTTTGGTTTTAATTGTGGTCATTTGTGTGCTGGTTGGAAGAGATGACTGGGTACACCTGGACCTGAACTCTGGTGTGATTCCCCTTAGAGACTGAGTTCTGGAACTGACTTCAGGGAAGTATTGCCATTAATTTTGGTGGGATTTTAGGAGGCCACACATGAGAGTCGCCCTTGGAAACTGAGATCTAGTCTCAGGGTGTCTTTCCACAGTGCACTGGGAATCTCCACCAGGATATAAGACGATTTTATTCTGAAAGACTTGGCAACCATAGTAAAGAGTCAAAACACATATTGAACTCACATTGAGTAGACATCAATGGGTCAGGCTTCATGTGACATTTTGGCCACTCGTTGGGAAGCGTTGCCTTTTAGAGTTCTCCAGAGCTTTCATCCTCACCATTTAATGGTTCCTGAATGAATTGAAAAACCAGTGCATCCAACTTGATACTTGAAAAATGGCTAGATAAATACCATGAAATTTTTGAAATTCCCATGACCAGGTGGCACTGGAGAACCTTTGGATGTCCTGTTGCTGATCATGAGTGTACCAGACAGTGCCTTGAATCACTGGGTTTCATGAAAATGGTGTAGAACAGAGATGCCAGTAAGTTGGAATTTGCTGAGTAGTGGGCCTAGAACAGTGGTGGGCAGGTGTGTGATTAAACATCTGTGTTGGTGTCATGTGGATTGGCCATTGGCTTCCAAATGGCTTTTGACTGACATGGTGCAGCCAGCAGACCCTTGCATGTAAAGGCATCTTGTTATATGGAGAGGTTTCAGGGCAATGTTCAGAATCAAGTTGCTAGGGACAAGGGGGAAGTCTATGTTGGATATAAGACTGGTTGGTGCATTCTCCTGGCAGACCCTGACCCACCACACATGACAGAACTCCCTCCAGCACTGTGTCCCAGTTGAACTACTTGTATTTCGTGAAGCAAACACCAAACTCCCATTGCAGCAGCTAGAAAGACCATGAAAAATGGAGGATGACCACATGGCTTCAGAGTCCACACAGGAAGACACTTAGCCCCCATTGGCCACAGTTTACATACAAAGAGAGAATTCTGCACTACTGCCTCATGTTCATTAAAGAATAAGAAAACATGTGCTCCAGGTTACATAGATGCAGACCCAGCTTTGATGGTCTCACTGCAAAGGAAGCTAAAGCTCCTGACTACAACATATATATCCAGTGCCCAAACTCAGAGGCAGTTTCTCATAAGTCTTCCGGTCAGCAGAGCACCATGTTTGTGAAGTGTTTACCCTGTCCCTTACTTTTGGAAACTCTTCTACCACCCCCAAAGTTGTGAACTCCTGAGCATATTCCATTCCAGATAAGTATTTATAGATTTTCTAACTCTTCTCCTCTAATTGTGTCTAACTTGGGGCGAAGGTAATGTCAAGGCATTGTTCTTGATGAGAGTGGGATGATTATTTTAGCACATATTTGCATAAACATTGGATTGATTTTCCTAATTTTCATTCGAAATACTGAATCACTCCCACTAACCCATACCCTACTAGACTCTATATTCTGACTCCTAATCCTAATATAATGGAGAAAAATAACCCAAAATGAATAGACATACAAGCATTTCAGAGGAGGCATGGTGTATAATTGGACTTGCCTTTTGCATTATGTAGAATTGGAGTTATAAATCTAGTCAATTTTTTGTTGAAATAGTTCTCCATGTGTTTTTTTAACTTTTGTTGTTTGTTGTTCAAAACATTATATAGTTCTTGATATATCATATTTCACACTTTGATTCAAGTGAGTTATGAACTCCCATTTTTATCCAGTATATAGTTTGCAAAATCATATCAGTTACGCATCCATTGATTTACATATTGCCATAGTAGTGTCTGTTGTATTTTGCTGCCTTTCCTATCCTCTACTATCCCCCCTCCCCTCCCCTCCCCTCCCATCTTCTCTCTCTACCCCCTATACTGTAATTTATTTTTCCCCCTTGTATTTTTCCCTTTCCCCTCACTTCCTCTTGTCCGTAATTTTGTATAACCCTGAGGGTTTTCTTCCATTTCCATGTAATTTCCCTTCTCTCTCCCTTTCCCTCCTACCTCTCATCCCAGTTTAATGTTAATCTTCTTCTCATGCTCTTTATCCCTACTCTGTTCTTAGTTACTCTCCTTATATCAAAGAAGACATTTGGCATTTGATTTTTAGGGATTGGCTTCCTTCACTTAGCATAATCTGCTCTAATGCCATTCATTTCCCTGCAAATTCTATGATTTTGTCATTTTTTAATGCTGAGTTAACCTCCATTGTGGCCTCTGGCGTGCGCCCAGGTTTCCGTTCCTGTCTTCCTGTTTGTTAATTTCTGGCCTATTTATTGTTGTGACCAGGACCTTAGTCAATGCCTTAGTCTGTCTTTTGCATCTCTCATCTTCCCTTTGCTCCCTTTCTTTCTCTTTGTTTCTCTCATATAGTATACTTTCTCGGCTTCTCTGACTAAATCTCCCAAAGTCATATCTTGTGATCCCTCTAAGAGTTGTAACTTTCTTTTAATATCCAGGGCAGCTTGCCCAATGAAGGCCATCATGACAGATGCCTTTTGATCCTCTGCCTGAGGATCAATAGGGGCTCGAGCCTTTGACTGAGGGGGAAACCTGTCCTCAGGGAAGACTTAAAAAAGCGGAGCTTGCGATTGCCTCAGCAGACACCACCGAAAGACAGATCCAGGAGGAGAGTGGGGATGACACATGGTGAGTGACCCACCATGGGACAAGCAGTTTCGTCACATGATTTGTTTTTGTCAGGCCTCAAGGAGGCCCTCAAGACATAGGGGGCACATGTTAAGAAAAAGGACTTAAAATTATTCTTTTCATACATAGGAGAATTGTGTCCATGGTTTCCCCCTGAAGGGTCCATTGATGGTAGAAAATGGCTTAGAGTAGGAGACTGTTTAAACCATTTTTTTTGTTGTTGTTGAAGAAAAAGTCCTAGAACAAAGGTATATTAGACCTTTTGTAGACATTAATATTTTATTAGATTTTTAAACACCTAGAAAAATTTGTAAGTTTAAATTTAAAGACATTTATATTTATCTGTTTATCCAATTTAAATCGAACCATTTAAATCACGTGAATTAAAGATCTTTGGATCCACTTTGAAATAGTAAGCTTGCCTTAATTTGATTTTAATTGGAGTCAGTGGTCTTTTCTTGCATCCTGGTGTAATATTTTGTAGTTTCCCATCGAGATGACCCTGCCCCAATAGATCACAAGACCAGACTACTGGAAATTCTGAAGCTGGCCTTCCCTCCAGGGCTCCGGCATGAAGAGGCAATTTCCAAGGCCTTGGTGTGAGATTTTGGTCCAGGGAGCACTGCAGTGAACCACCGCCCTAAAACTATTAGCAAGCACATGGTGGAGGAGGCCTCCATAGGTAACTGGCGCCTATATAACATCTGATATCCGGTTAAGGGAGATCTCTTCTGATGACAGAGTGGTGTCCTGGGGAGACACACATATACTCCTGTCTGGTACAGTAACGAGAATCATTCTGTCCTCTGTTATGTTCTGTAGGGAATTCCTCTGAAAGCATAGAGAGGTGCCAATGGGCACGCAGGAGCTCCTATCCCAGAGCTTTAGCAAGACGTTGCATAGTTCCTCTGTTTTTCTGTTTCTGCGCTGGTTTTCTGTTTTTTTGTGTGTTTTGTTCTGTGTTTCATATGTTTTTTTTTTTTTTTTGGTTTGTTTTAGTGTGTTTTGTTGTGTGATTTCTGTGGTAAAACTTAACTGAAAATGGGTAATAAAGCAAGTAAACTGACACCCATTTGGACTGTGTTTTAAAGAACTGTGATGAACTTTAATACCCTTTGTTAAGCAGGATGAGAGAAACCCCTAGCTGGCTGCCTGGAGCACACCCACTGCAGAGGGCAATGCCTGCTGGGGACCTAAGAACTGAGTATCTCCCAGGTTAACACGTGAAACTCCTTAAAACCCCTTGTCCCTTCAGATCGATAGAATCACAACCATTGGGCAGAGACCCCTGTTTTTCTCCTTTGTTAGCAAAGCAGTAAATCTCCCTTTTTCTTTTTCTCAAACCCTGTCCTCATTATTAAATTGGTATTAATTGGCTTCAAAATCAGGAACCAAACTTTAAGTTACAATTTTTGGTACCCCCCACACCCCGGAACTCTTTGAGAGCTGACTACTGAAATGTTAGGAGACGGAGCGTGCTTGGGGTGGAACCGAACAAGAGGAGCTAATCCTGTAAGTGAAAGGAGGGACTGAGGGACTTCCAGCAGCTGCCCAAGCCCTGTTGCTTCAGAGAATTACCTACTTCCTTCCCTGCACTGTAAGGATTTTGCCATCTCTGTTTTCTTAAAAAAGAGAAAAAGAAAAAGGGGACACTAAATACAGTAAAGTCACCATGGAGACCCTTGATTTTACATTTCAGGTTGTCCCTCTGTGAAAACATCTGGTTCCCTTGTGGGAAAATCTATGGTGCCACTGGTGTAGGAGATTTTTCTCTTATCTGCTCTGGTTTAAAGGCTTCTGTCTGTAAGCCATAGTCTGGAGCTCCTTTCAGTCTGTCTTGTGTCTTTGTTTCTGGCCCTTTAAGACATGTGCAATAATGTGTTGATATTATAAATCATTTCTTGGGAATGATCTTAGCTGAATGTGTATCTAAATGATGATGTTTTATTGTAACAATCTGGCATCTGAATGGGTTTTTGAAGCATTGCACAATCTTGCAGTTAAAAGTCGGGTTTAGGAAATTGTTTAGTTTATGATTTCAGATAATTCATGCCAGAGAACTTAAATACTTAGGATGGAAAACTAGAGAACTCTACTTCCAAGTTGGCAAGTAACTTCCCAATCATTCAGGCTTTTTTTTCACCAATTTTTAATTGGGTAGCCTGGGAAAATGTCACTGTGTCTACCAGTGCATTAATTTGGACAAGGATAGTAAATCATAGTATGGTATCTGTTGACAAAACAAGATATAAAGATGTAAAATTTTGTAAACTGTGTCTTAAACTTGTATCATAAAATTTTGTGAATTTTGTCTTAAAATTGTATTATAATTTTCAACATCTGAACCTGAAAATTATGGTTGAAATGCCTTAGGCCTGAGGTGTCTGCTCAGAATAGCAGCTTTTTCCTGCTCCTTCCAGACCTCAGCCAGGACTTATGTTGAATGGCAAATAAAAGAGGCCTGCAAGCTCAGTAGGAGAGTGATCTGAGGCCTAAAAAAAATTAAATTGTATGGTATTTACTAATTAATGGCCAGTCAATTTTTCTAGGACTCTTATTTTTTCCTTAGATTCTTTATTTTTTTTTGAGCTCATGATTTTGATCCTAAAAACCTAGGATGATGTTTTTCTGACCAGTTCTATCTTTGACTAACTGTGTAGTTTTTGAAACATTGCAATGGATATTTCACCTGGAAAAGCTACAAGGCCTTTACTATTATTATGTGTGCACAATTTTGGTATGTGTTGTATGTCTATATATTCATTTGTCCGTATATCATATATATGATACACAAATTAACATTTATAAAGAGCACTCATTAAAACAAAAACGCTCATAAAAACAAATTTTAAAAAGTGGATCCAAATATCTTTAATTCAAGTGATTTAAATAGTTGAATTTAAATTGGATAAAGAGATAAAAATAAATGTCTTTAAATTTAAGCTTACAAGTTTTTCTAGGTGTTCAAAAATCTAATAAAATATTAATGTCTACAAATGTTCTAATATGCCTTGGTTCTAAGACTTTTCCTTCAACAAAAAAATGGTTTACACTGTTCAATATATTTGTCTAATATATTGATAAATAAGTAAAGTAAATTTGATATGGGATTACTCATTCATGAGTACTTTTGTTAGATATCTGATTGATTTACTAAGGTCTGTATAAGTTTGTACTAATGTCTGTATAAGATTGTAATAATCAGTCATGTGTTAAAGAGACAAAAATTTCTTAAAACATAAGTTTACCCATAACATTGTGTTTATTAAGTTTTATTTTTTCTAGAGCAAGCAACCATAAAAATTAAACAACTGATTAAATAAGAACTGTTATTTTAGAGCATTGTACTGCCATTTATTTAAAAGCTAAACTTGGTTAATGTAGAAACTTCAATGTAATTGTGATGCTATTAATGTGCTCATATCTTTCAGGTATACGAATCTGTAAGGTAGAAACTTTAAAAGAGCATTATTTCAAGCTGGTGTTCTGAAGTTGTATGGTAAAAAAATATATTGGGCATTCATTTACTTCTTATCAATAAGATATGTAAAGTTGTATGTTACTTTTTAAATTGGGGAACAATTTAAATGTATTTTTATGTTAATGAGAGTCTAATCTATATAAAGGTTAAAAACTTTCAGCCTTTCTTAAATTCATGTTTTAAATGTGATATCATATGGTGTTAACTAATGTTCATGTGACCTCAAATAATATATGTAATCTTTGTAAAATGATATTTAAAAAAACAAAGATCATCTTTAGAAGTAAAACACTTAAGTTTTATAAAGAGCCCTGCCTTACCTGAGATAAGGCTCTGTGTCCCATCTTACTATATGTGAGAATGACTACGAAAGCAGTAGGTCAGATATTATTTCATTTAAAGTTATGTTCAAAAGTTGTTTTTTTTTTCTGTCAAGATTTCTAGGATCTCAAACAGGGGATATAATGTATAACTCAGCTTAAAACTTCAGGGTAGCTATTACACGAACTAAGTATTTTTACTCTTGTTAAAAAATTTTATTTTGTAATTTCCTTATAAGTGATCTAAAGATTCCTTGTTAGTGTTTTACAGAAGTGTTGCTTTAAGAACACAACATGGGTTAATTTAAGATAATAAGTCATCACCTACAAGACAGACAGAATAATACAGATCCCAGTTAATAAAAAAGATAAATAATTATAAAGTTATAGACATTAAAGCCCAGTACTCTTAATATAAGGCTGTTAAAATTTATTTGCTGGATGATTAAGATTAGGATTTATATTAAAGTTACATGAAAAGGGACAAGAAAACCAATATTTGGCTCTTGCCCTCTGAGTCAGTCTGAATCCAGGGAACAAGGGACTTCTCAAAGACCTTTGCAACTCTGGGCCTCATATCTTCCCAATTAGGGAGATTAATGAGACCCCTGGAGAACAGAAAGCCAATCAGTGCATTTGCTAAGAAGAGGAGAGTCATCAGAGAAGGGAGACATCCCTGATGCTTCCAAGGGTAGCCACATGGTCAAGCAAGACCTGGACCCACCTAGCGCAAATGGCACTAGCAGAACTGAGAAGCTGCTCTCAAGTTTCCCCAGGAATGACTCCCATAAAAGCTCAGCTGACTGTTAACAATAGATAGAAACAAAAGTCAGTTTGACTGTTTCATGATAAACACTTAGGAAAGACAGTTAAAACCAAAATACAGCCATTCCTGGGCATTTTAAATAATAATATTAATAATAATAATAATAATTTTTTATACACATTATGTTAGCCTCCCAAAATAAGTAAGACTGGAGGCTACAAAGAAGGATTCCCAGAAAGGAATGCCTGATAACTATAAAAAGAGACTATCAAGAGGAGCTGCCAGAGGCAGAAATTTTTAGTTTAAGGCCTAAAGATATTCCTAACCTACAGGTAGGGTTGGTGTTTGCTAGTACGATTATCCAGCCCTGAGTAACAGAATTAAAGGTTTCTCTATTACACACAGAGGTCATACTAGTAAAATGATTTTGCAAGATCAGATGATATTACATCATTAAACTGTATCTTATGGAGAGGGATAACTGTAACACTAAATGTTAAATATTAAGTTGACAGTCCTGATAACTGGGAATATTAAAGCCTGCTGAGGGAACTTCTATACAGTGACATGTTCCAGCTGCTGCAACATTTTTTCAGTACTCATGGTTCTTGTTTCTCACACAGAAGAACCCATCCCCAGATGAATTTACAACCTGTTCTTCCCCAACCAGACTTCAAAACGAACTGATTTCTAAAAGGCAACTCATGTTCCTCAACTGACTTCTAAAAAGCAACTCATGTCCCTTATACTGTGCCCACTTACGTCACTCTCTCTCAGCTCAGAAGAAGCCAAAATGAGTGACGCCTCTCGTCTTACAACTATGGAGCCAAAAATAAATAGAATATCAATATAAGTAATTAATTAAGTCAGGTAAAACCAGGAATCCAATTTTGGGTGAGTTCTAAAAATTTGGAGACTGTTACCTGAGGGATTAAAATTCCCTCATTGCTCTTTCCCTACCCTATCAAAAATTTGGAAGGGACACATTAAAAAAGGGGGAATGATTTGCATTTCTCTGACTGCTAGAGATGGTGAGCATTTGTTCATATACTTGTTGATTGATTGTATGTCCTCCTCTGAGAAATTTCTGTTCAGGTCCTTGGCCCATTTGTTGATTGGGTTATTCGTTATCTCATTGTCTAATTTTTTTAGTTCTTTGTATATTCTGAATATTAGCGCTCTGTCTGAAGTGTGAGGAGTAAAGATTTGTTCCCAGGACGTAGGCTCCCTATTTACCTCTCTTATTGTTTCTTTTGCTGAGAAAAAACTTTTTAGTTTGAGTAAGTCCCTTTTGTTGATTCTAGTTATTAACTGTTGTGCTATGGGTGTCCTATTGAGGAATTTGGAGCCCGACCCCACAGTATGTAGATCATAGCCAACTTTTTCTTCTATCAAATGCCATGTCTCTGATTTGATATCAAGTTCCTTGATCCACTTTGAGTTAACTTTTGTGCATGGCGAGAGTAAGGGATTCAGTTTCATTTTGTTGCAAATCTCACTCCAGTAAGATTGGCAGCCATTAGGAAGTCAAACAGCAACAAGTGCTGGGGAGGATGTGGGGAAAAGGGTACTCTTGTACATTGCTGGTGGGACTGAAAATTGGTGCGGCCAATTTGGAAAGCAGTATGGAGATTTCTTGGAAAGCTCGGAATGGAACCACCATTTGATCCAGCTATTCCCCTACTCGGTCTATTCCCTAAAGACCTAAAAAGAGCACACAATAGGGACACTGCTACATCCATGTTCATAGCAGCACAATTCACAATAGCAAGACTGTGGAACCAACCTAGATGCCCTTCAATAGACGAATGGATAAAAAAAATGTGGCATTTATACACAATGGAGTATTACTCTGCATTAAGAAATGACAAAATCATAGAATTTGGAGGGAAATGGATGGCATTAGAGCAGATTATGCTAAGTGAAGCTAGCCAATCCCTTAAAAACAAATGCCAAATGTCTTCTTTGATATAAGGAGAGTAACTAAGAACAGAGTAGGGACGAAGAGCATGAGAAGAAGATTAACATTAAACAGGGATGAGAGGTGAAAGGGAAAGGGAGAGAGAAGGGAAATTGCATGTAAATGGAAGGAGACCCTCAGGGGTATACAAAATTACATAAAAGAGGAAGTGAGGGGAAAGGAGAAAAATTTAAGGGGGAGAAATGAACTACAGTAGAGGGGGTAGAGAGAGAAGAGGGGAGGGGAGGGGGGAGGGGGGATAGTAGAGGATAGGAAAGGCAGCAGAATACAACAGACACCATAATGGCAATATGTAAATCAATGGTTCTGCAACTGATGTGATTTTGCAATCTGTATATGGGGTAAAAATGGGAGCTCATATCCCACTTGAATCAAAGTGTGAAATATGATATATCAAGAACTATGTAATGTTTTGAACAACCTACAATAAAAATTAATTTAAAAAATATTAAAAAGCAAAAAAAAAATGGGGGGGGGAATGATAAACCCAACCTGATCATTTATTAAAATTGGGAGCCATCTTGCCACAAAGTCATGAAAAGATAATTTTGCTTTCCTATAAATTACTGCAAATTCTGAATCTGCTTGGAATGCCTGTCCGTGCCTTGAACTCACCCATGCCTGGCTCTCTGACCAGATAGCAGCCCTCTCTGAAAATTTAGTGACACCTCATAAATATTGGCCTTCTCTGGCCAGACAACGACTCTCGTGAGTCTCTAATGGTCCTCATAAATTCTGATGATGGGGCCAGCAAAAAAAAAAAATTGTAAACTAGCAATAGCGTGATGCTTCTCCGAGTTCTGTTATCTGTAACCCCCCTTTTGTGTAACTTACTGGACTATAAAGCTGGGCTGTAGGAAAGGTGGGGTTGCTGTCTTGTTTCTGCCATTTTGAGAGGGATAGGCAGCTCAGCCAGTGGAAAAATAATAAGCTTGCTTTAATTTGATTTTAATTGGAGTCAGTGGTCTTTTCTCCTGTCCTGGTCAAACAGGTAAACACTCCACAAACATGGAGCTCTGCCGGCCTAAAACTTATTGAGAAACTCTCCCTGACCTTGGGCACTTGAAATATATGTTGTTGTCAGGAGCTTTAGCTTCTTTGTAGTGAGACCATCAGAGCTGGGTCTGCATCTATGTGACCTGGAGGACATGGTTTCTTATTTTCCAATGAACATGAGGCAGGAGTGCAGAATTCTCTCTTTGTAGGGAAACTGTTGTCACTGAAGGCTAAGTGTCTCCCCATGTGGTATGTGAAGCCATTTGCGCATCTTCCACATTTCATGGTGTTTCTTGCTGCTGCACTGGGGGTTTAGTATTTGCTTCATGAAATACAAGGAGATCAACAGGGACTCAGTGCTGGAGGGATTTCTCACACGTGTGGTGGGTCAGGGTCTCCAGGAGAATCCACCAATGAGGCTTATATCCCACATAGCTTGCCCCCTCAACCATTGCAACCTGATTCTGAACACGGCCCTGAAACCTCTAAATATAACAAGATGCCTTTATATGAAGAGATCAGACATATAGGGATTACTGGCTGCACCATGTCTGCCACAAGACATTTGGAAGTCAATGGCAGATCCAAATGGCCCCACCAGAGATATTTTATGACACAACTGCACACCACAGCTCTGGGTCACTACTCAGCAGGCGCCAACATACAGGATTCTTTCTTCTACACCATTTTCATGAAACCCAGTCAATCAAGGCACTCTCTGGTACACTCATGATCAGCAACTGGACATCCAAATGTTCTTCAGTGCCACTTGGTCATAAGAATTTCAAAAATTTCATGGTATTTATCTAGCCATTTTTCAAGGATGAAGTTGGATGCACTGTGAGTTTCAATTCTTTCAGGAACCATTAAATGGTGAGGAATTTCATTTCAATGAAAGCTCTGGAGGACTCTCACAGGCAAGGCTTCCCATGGAGTGGCCAAAAGGTCACATGAAGCCAGGCCCATTGAGGTCTACAATGCTAGGTCCATGTGTGTTTTGAATCTCAACTATGGTTGCCAAGTCTTTCAGAATAAAATCATGTGATATCGTAGCTGAGATTCCCAGTGTTCTGTGGAGAGCCACCTGGGCCTATATCTCAGTTTCGAATGGGGACTCTCATGCGTGGCCTCCTGAAATCCCAACACAATTCATGGCAATTCTTCTCTGAGGTCAGGTCCAGAACGCAGTCTCTAAGGGGAATCACACCAAAGTTCAAGCCATGGTGGACACAGTTATGTCTTCCAACTGCCACACAAATGACCACAATTAAAACCAAAACACTTTCACATAGCCCTCGTCTTCTTCCATGTAGACACTCATCAAATCCTCTGGCTGGACGTTTCCAAAAGGGGTGAAGTCCAAGACCCTGTCCAAAATATGCTCCCTCGCCCCTATGTTGCCTAAGGTCAGTGTGGCCTAAACACCTTTCCTGTGAACCAGGAGTGATCAAATAGGCCTGACCTTATTACTGCTCCACTTCTCCAATTTGAGGCCTACTGACTGCCAGGTATAAATTCTTTATATGAATGGGAGTCATGAAAAAACCCAAGCATCTATGGTCTAGCCTTTGCAGGCCAGGATGGAGGTCAGGAACCTTACAGAAGATGGCGAGAGACTTCATACACAATGACTGCTATTTTGACCATTTTGTATTTGTAGCACACATGGAATCTTACCTTAGATCCATCAGGTGTTAAGAATCTAAGCAGCAGCCTCACACAGGTTCACGAGGCTGATTCAGACACATCCCTTTTGGAAGCAATTAAGCAAAGAGCCACAGGTGATGCCCATTCATTTCCATTTGAAAACTGTTTTCTTAAGGCTTCACAAAGGGGTGGCCTGAGGCAAAGACCTTCCTGACATTCAGGGCAATGAAGCAATAGGTAAGCAAATGGCCCAAAGCAAGGATTCTCCACTGAGACTTCACTGGTCACATTGATATCTGAGTTTTCTGAGATCCTCCCATTCCCTTCAGTTATCATGTACATGGCCATGTTACAGTGCTTGGAGGTGGTACATATCTTGGACACAAAACCATGAGCCAATTCTTGAGAGTGGCCAGAATTCAGGAAGAAAACAGAAACGTAGTAAGATAGTAGGTGTTGCCCATCCATAAGGCAAGTCACAGTCCATGCGTTAATTGGGCAGGATGAATGCTGGGAAGCTTTCTACAAGACAGGAAACATCCATTGATGCATTTTCTTTTCTAATGTCTACAACCACGGACACAGTGGGAGAAACAGACATAGAAACACTCGCCTTGTCAAACAATTTACTAGAAAAAGTCCATTCCAATCCAAACAAACCACCTTTCCTACCTATTCTCAGAACATGAGACAAAACCACACACTCACACCCACACCCACAAAGGCACCTCCTTCCCCCAAGTAGGTTTGTAACTATCCAGAGTGTCCTTTGACTGGTGGGTCATACTATGTTCCCCTGATATGGCCTATCCATTCTCAGATCTGGTCTCCTTGGCCAACTCTGTGACGTTGTCAGGAGCATGTGGAGAGCCACTACCTACTTTCTCAGGAAAGGTCCCTGGCATGTGGCCATCCTCACATCAGTAGGTACCAAGAAAGACTGATTCTGTCCTTAGTAACACCAAACAAGTGAGCCCACTGGGACTGGGACTTGGATTGGCTCTCAGTGCCTGGCTTCCTGGATCCCAAGTTTAAAGTGTTCCATCACCAAGGAAGTGAGGTAGGTTACTTCCTTCAGGAATTTAATGAGGTCACTGCCTTGGCAAACACATTGTCCTAACAGTTTCTTCCAATGGTTCCATGAGATGGAGGCTGCCCCTACTTCCTGTGACATTTTCACAAGTTAGAATGATATATAAATCAAAGGCACCAAGAAACAGCGCTCCACAAAGGCCTGGTTTGGTCCGTCTCCTGTACATTAAGAGAGAGGCTGATTCAGCCACATCCCTTCATCCTGACCAGGTTTTTTGGCAATGGAAGATGACTTTTGCTCTCTCAGGTCCTTCATAGCTGCCTACATCTTCTTCAGGGATCATTTCTGCATGAACCTTTGAGGTTCTCAGCAAGTGGAAGATCCCCTACATCCCTATATTTTAAGGCCAACTCTGTCCCTGCTCTTCTCTAAAGTTAGATTGAGAGATCACTGTGTGGTTACGGTTAATAACAGTTTCGATTTGGGTTAGGAATCATTCTGCAGGATGAATAATGGTATTGGGAATCTGTGATATTTATAAGAATATAGACGTGAGTTAAAATTATGGAAACAGAAATCTAGGTAAGATTTGCATCCCAGAAGGGCATTGAGACCTTCATTGGGATACTTAGCAATGTTATACTTTCTGCACAAATGTCTCAGATAAATCCATACACAATGGCATAGGACGTTGTACCTTGGATGATTGAATGTCGAAGAGAACCTCCAGTCAAAAAGGGATAGTCGGTGGAATTAGGAAGATAGTCAGTAGGTTTAGAAAGAAGGGTGAGAATAAGATTTGGAAAAAAGTTCTTTACCAATACGGTTTCGGTTAGAGAGTGAATATTAATGTCAGCCCATGTTAAGTGTCAGTCACAATAATGAATTTGGGAAAATATGTAGGAAAGGAGGTATCAATAGAGACCTTAGGAAATCAGGCAAATTATTAAGTGAGTCATAGGATTAGGCATTTTCAACAGGGTTGAGGTTGAATATATAACCTTAGGAAGAAAGAAATATGTAGTCACCAATAGAATTGACATTTGAGAGCATTAGGCAACCTGGACATGAATGTTTTTAGTAATTCATGCTCACTTTCCATTTAGGCTTTGTTGAAAATAAATAAAATAGGTACTTGTCTCTTCCTGTTTTTCTGTATGCTTAAGAAAACACTCTTGAAATCTTGAAAACTTTTTGCTAATCTTGTTCCCAGAATGTGCTGTCCCCAACTGCCAAACTGCAGAATGTACACCCTCACCCGTTTACATGCAAACCGCCCACTTGCCCTGACCCATCAATAAACTTCCCTCCCTGCCCTCTTCAAGAAAAGTATATAAGCTCTGCTTAAGCTGTTCTCAGTGCTCTCTGCTCTATTCAAGTGAGGTCTGAGCCCCAGAATTTTGGGTGCTTTGCTGTTGCATGAGACAGTGTCTTGGTGGTCTCTTCCTCCAATGGTCGCCTGACCATTACATCTGAGGGCCCCAGCGAGTTCCAGCAGCGTTGGACGAAAGACCCCCAATAGGCTCATCTCAGGTTAAGTAAGGCGCCACTTTCTTGTTTCAGGTTTCAGGTTAGGGATGGGCAAAATGGCTATTGGTGATGAGCATGAGCTCTCTCTGACGGTGGCTGACAGAAGTGTCACAGAGCCACAGGCCACGTCTCTGGGGGACGCCCCAGAGAACTCGGGAAACCGAGTAACAATAGTCTCCTAAACTCAGTGATATTTTGTTTTGGATTCGGTATTGTCAGCCCATCAGGTTTTCCTGGCTACTCAGTCCTGTTCTCAGTATTGGACGTCCATTGCCTGTCTTTATTGTCTTGTCTTGTCTGTGTCGTGTGTCATTGCTTTCACTATTTGTGTATCTTTCATATGGGACAGAACACTTCAATGCCTCTGTCCCTGAACCTTGATCACTGGACCAAAGTCTGCTTAAAGGCTCAGAATCTTTTTTTTTTCAGTAAAACGTCAGATCTGGAAGACTCTATGTGTCTCAGAATGACCCACCTTTGGAGTCGGATGGCCCCCAGAAGGATCTTTCTACTTCACACTAATTCAAAAACTCAGAGATATTGTCTTTCAGCCGGGGCCACATAGCCATCCAGATCAACAGCAATATATCTTTAGTTTGCAGGACCTCTGCAAATCTCCTCTTCCATGGTTGAAGCCTTTCCTTGTCCCTGTCCCCGCTCCTACTGGTTCTCCCACTTTTCTATCTCTCAAACCCTCTGCTCCCCCTCCTCCACCCTCTGTTGTCCCTGAGTCTCAAGACTCTACTGGACTCTCTTCCCCCTCCTTATGCCCTGCCCTTGTCCTCCAACCCCAAACACCCTCTAAGTGATTCCCCTGCTGCTGACTCAGACTCTCCACCATTGGAGGAATATAGGCCAGCCCAGCGCCCTCCAGGTGACTACCCCACGGCACACACAGCCCCTCCTTCCTTGGAGGTACCTGGCCCGGCCAAAAGAACACAAAGTACTCGCTGGGGGGGTTAAACTTTGAAGTGGATACAGGGTAAGTATACTCAGCCCTTAAGGCCCCATTGGGCCATCTATCAAACAAAAAGGACTCTAGTTCAAGGGGCTAATGGGAGTAAATATGGGGCTTAGACAACTAAGAGGACCATGGACCTGGGGAAAGAAAAAATCCATCACTCGTTCCTAGTAATCCCAGAATGCCCGACCCCATTGATGGGCACACATCTGCTCAAAAAGCTCCAGGCCAGAATAACTTTTAACCCTGAAGGCCCCCAAGTGAAATTTCTAAATTTTTCAGTAAAAACTCCTATAGTCACGGCTTTTACTATGTCAGTAGAAGATGAACATCAACTTGTCAAACCCCCCAAGACTGATCAAAGAGGCAAGCTACCCCGGAAATGGATAACAGATTACGCAGATGCCTAGGAAAAAAACTGCTGGGTTACACGTAGCCGTGAAACATCCTCCAATAACAGTGGAGTTAAAAACTTCAGCCCCCCCATCAATGTCAAAAAATATCCTCTGAGCAAAAAAGCTAAAGATGGGATAAGGCCCCATATTCAGAAATATCTGGCCTTAAGGGTCCTAAGGCCCTGTCATTTGAACTGGAACACTGCCCTGTTACCAGTATAAAAATCCAGGAACCAGGGACTATCGCACCGTTCAAGACCAAAGAGAGATCTACAACAGAGTGCAGGACATTCACCCCACAGTACATAATCTGTACAATCTGCTTAGCACTCTGAACCATGAGCGGAAATGGTATACTGTTCTGGACTTAAAAGATGCTTTCTTTTGCTTGCCTCTGCATAAAGATAGTCAGTTGCTATTTGATTTCGAGTGGGTAGACCCAGAAACCGGGACGTCTGGTCAACTAACATGGACTAGACTCCCACAGGGGTTCAAAAACTCCCCCACTCTCTTTGATGAAGCCCTCCACAGAGACCCCAACAACTTCAGAACTATGCACCCTGACGTCACCCTGCTTCAATATGTCGATGACCTGCAACTGGCAGCCAACACCAAGAAAAACTGTGAGTCTGGAACCCAATTATTATTATACGAGCTTGCTCAACTCTGGTATAGTGCTTCTGCCAAAAAAGCCCAAATTTGCCAGCAAGAAGTAATCTTCCTGGACTATTCCCTTAGGGGCAGTAAGCGATGGCTCACTGAGACCAGAAAACAATCCATTGAGCAGATACCACCCCCATCTAACAGCAGACAACTCAGAGAGTTTCTTGGGACTGCTGGCTTATGCAGCTTATGGATACCTGGGTTTGCGTCCTTATCTGCTCCTTTATACCCGCTGTTAAAGAGAGATGCCCAATTCTAATGGACCCCTGAGCACCAGCAAGCTTTTGATAACATCTAAGGACACTGACACTGAAACCCTCAACTTCACTGAGCCCAGCTTGCATTTTCAGAAAGCCCTAAACTAAGTTAAAAATGTACATCAACTCACTCACCTTGGTTCAAAGAAACTGCAGGCATTCCTGAAGGATCAAGAACAGAGTTTTCCACTAACCGACTCAGAGCGAAAGAAATAACTGAACGGGTAACAAAAGCCTGCCGGGTCTGTCAATTGGTTAATGCTTACCCTTCCAACTTTCCTGCAGGAAAGCACCTACAAGAAACCAGACCAGGACAATTCTTGGAAGTGGACATTACTGAAATTAAGCCAGGAAGTTATGGACTTAAATATCTCCTAGTCTTTGTAGATACATTTTCAGGATGAATTAATTGAAGCCTTCCCCCCCCCACACACACACACAAAAAAAAACAACAACAACAAAATAAATGGCACAAATGGTGGTCAAGAAGATCCTGAAAGATATTTTTCTAAGATACGGACTGGCTAAGGCAATAGGGTCTGATAATGGACTGGCGTTAATTGCCCTGATAAGTCAGGGATTAGCCAGGACCCTGGGGATTAATTGGAAATTACATTGTGCTTATAGACCCCAGAGCTCAGTACAGGTAAAAAAAAAATAATAGAACCATTAAAGAGAATTAACAAAATCAAGCTTAGAGATCGGCATAAAAGATCGATCTATTCTCCTGCTTTATGCACTGTTTCATGCAAGAAATACTCATACTCCTCTGTTTCCTTGTGTAACCTCACCCCCTATGAAATTCTCTATGGTCCCTCCTCCAGTAAGGGACCTAACCCAAACTCTAAGACCTAACGATCCCTTCCACACCCCCTTGCTTGACAGACTTAAAGCTCTTGAAAGAAATCAGCAATATCTGTGGAAACATCTGGCCACTGCCGACCAACCTGGGGACGAGGGGACTCCATATCGATACCAAGTAGGAGACTTCGTCTACATTAGACGACATCAGGTGTCATCCCTGGAACCCCACTGGAAAGGACCATATAAGGTGCTACATATAACAACTACAGTGGTAAATGTAGACGGAATCACTTCATGGATCCATGTCTCTCATCTCTGGCCTGCGCCCTGTCCAAAATCTGACTGGAAACTGGAAAAGACTGGTAACACTTTCAAAGTGCGTATTCGCCATGTGGATAAGGCTACAGACTCTCCCCTTGGCCAAGAGTAGTCCTAACCCTCATCAGCCTGTTCAGCAGTAATGGCTGATCACAAATCCTACTGTACAAGAAGTATGGTCTATCTTGCATACAGCCCCTTTAGGGACATGGTGACCATCTCTCCACCCAGACATTTGTCAGCTGGCTATAGGTCTTTCCTATTGGGATATCCCTGATGAAGGGGATCCAACTAAAATTCCAATAAATCCTTTCCGTATCATAGGTAATAGAAACAAACATTATGGATGTAGGGACACGAGAGCCAGATGCAGGTTGGCTAGCCTAGATTACTATGTTTGCCCAGCGGACTATCAAAGCCACAAACAGACATGGCTGTGTGGGGGAAATGCCGACTTCTTCTGTAAGTCATGGGAATGTGAGCATACAGGGGTGCCTGGTGGAACCCAAACTCCTCATCAAATTCAATACACAGCATTGGCCATATTACCAATTACACAACCAATACCGATGGCCCCCAGAGGGGTCTCTAGATCCTAGAATTCTTCGTGACCTTTTTAACTTCGGCAAGTGCTCAAAGGGTGGAAGGAAATTCCCCTAAGTGGAGGCATTTTCCCTCCTTCGCTCACATCCTGAACTATGCTTATCCAATAGATCCTCACCCTCAGCTTTCTGCTCCAGACTCTCTGCTGCCACTCCCACCTCAGCAACCTGATTTCTTCCCTCCAATTACTAGATCAAAAACCCAAACCGCCGGTTCTCAGATTATTGCCCCCTTGCTGAAGTAGCAGGTACTGAGGTACCCATCCACCCACTCACTACTCTCTTCTCCTGTCAGTGCCCGCACCAGGTCCCACCAGGTCCTCTTACCAGCTAACCCAAAGCTCAAACCAGCTAAGGAGAGCCCTCAGACCCCTATCCAAGATGTAATGAAAATGGCCTTTAAAGTTGCTCTGTCATCACTGAAAACAGGTTACTAAGAATTTAAAGTCCCTCACAGGCTTTTTGGGATACAAACTCCCATCTTCCCCTCTGCTCTATCTGTTCTACTGCTCAAGTTTTGTTGCCTGGAAAATTCCAAACCCCTTTCCCATTATTCTTTTACATGTCTCCTTCCTCATGCTCAGACCCAAGGTGCTGCTCTCAGACCCGCCTTCCCTGTCTTCCCCGTCTATACCAGGCCCACAGAAAAGTCTTAAATGACCTTCTCCAGCAGTCTTCACCATGGCTGACTTTAGGACTTTCAGCCAAAGAGTCCCTATAAAAGAGTTCAATGTAGATAAACTTCCCCTTTTCGTGTTTCCCTGTTCTATTTGGCCACTGGCTGGAAAAATCAGCACTCCTAAGCTAGACTCCCCCTTACTAGTTTTTCACAAAACATGTGAACAAGGCCTCTGGCCTTGAGCTGGGGCTTCACAGACATGGTTACATTTCTAAGATAAATAAGTTACCAAATGAGCTCCATTGTTACAGCTGGCAGTGAGAAAAAAAAAAGAGAAGAAAAAAGCTCTCCCACTCCAGGTGTCCTTAAAATGTTAACTTGCCCAGAACAGATGAAAAAAACAATAGAAACGAAAACTTCTTTTTGTGAACTTATGCAGACTGTGAACTTCTGAGCCCCTTCCCTTACATGTTGGGTACAAAATTCGGAAACTACCTAAATTTGGAGATCAGGTGACTAATTGATTACAACAGAAGCAATGCCCTCTAAATCCGTTGCAACCAAATAGGTATGTTTCGCTGTCTTCGGTGCTATCTTAGGTGCCTTGAATTGTCCGTCCTTACAACAGTATAATTCTATATACTTAAACATTGTTTATGTTTTCATAAAATGGTCAACAGATGTGATTAATTATGTAATGTTCAGATGTTTCCCAGAGTGCTCTATCATGAGGCAGGTTAATTTAAATATCAAATACGGGGGCATACAACCCGGTTCCTCTGGGAACCTGTATCCCTCACTTTAGCCATCCTATTAGGAAAAGGAGCTGCTGCAGGTGTGGGCACAGGAATCACTGTCCTAGTCCATGTGACACAACAAATGACCCGATGAGAAGCAGCAATAGACCAAAATTTAAAGATATTAAAAACCTCCATCACAGTTTTATAGGAATCTTTAACCTCTCTCTCTGAAATTGTTTTACAGAACATGCGAGGGTTGGACCTCCTCTTCGTGAGAGAAGGGGGCTTTTGTGCTGCATTGAGGGAAAAAGTTGATTTTATGCCGACCATACTGGAGTTGTAAAAAAATCTATGAGTAAATTAAGAAGACGCCTAGAAGAGCATCAACAAGAGAGAGATGCACAAAAAGGGTGGTTTGAGTCTTTGTTCACACAGTCCCCCTGGTTAACTACGCTTTTATCAGCCCTGGCCAGTCCATTAATAATCCTCATTTCATTGCTAATTGTAGGACCCTGTTTGCTCAACCATCTAGTTTCCTTTCTACAAGCTTAAATTGGATAAGTTAAACTTATGGTAATCAGACAACAATATACCTCACTAGAAGACATAAAATGTGAGACCCCGCAATGCTCATTTTTATGATTAAAATTAACCAGAATAAGAAGTGGGGAATGAAAGGTTAATAAAATATGTACTTTTAACTTCTTGTTTTTCTGTATGCTTAACAAAATACTGATGAAATCTTGAAAACTGTTTGCTAATCTTGTTCCCAGAATGTGCTGTCCCCAATTGCCAAACTGTTGAATGTACTCCCTCTCCCATTGGCATGCAAACCACTCACTCGACCTGACCCATCAATAAATTTCCCTCCCTGCTCTCACCACGTAAATTGCATAAGCTCTGCTTAAGCTGTTCTTAGGGCTCTCTTCTCTATTCAAGTGAGCTCTGAGCCCCAGCATGCTGGACCCCCAATAAACCCTTTGCTGTTGCATGAGACAGTCTCTTCGTGGTCTCTTTTCCGACGCTCGCCCGACTTTACATTGGTACAATCATAAGTGTGAACATTCCTATGTGTGTCCAGAATATTACTATAATAAATAATATATGTAGATCAGGTAATAGGAGTTTTTCTTCCACCATTTATGGGAGCAATATTTTGAAGATATATGAATTAGTATTTTGGGTAGAAATAGGTGTACCATTTGTCTATGAATATAGAGATAATGCATGAATAGACAATACTGTGAATTAATAATATTACTGGTTCCAACTTTAAATAATGGATTGAATTGATATCTGAAAATATACAGAAAACCTTATATTGATATACTACATTTAATCCTACCCATTATACATCTGAATGAAATATTAGGGTTATGGATTTTCATGAAGAGTGTTTGAGTTTTGCTTCAAAAGTGATTATGGAAATTGAAAATAATGTGTTTGGAAAGAGTCTCATGAAAAGACCAGTCCAGAAACCTGGAGGTATGCATGTGTTCTGAAGCAGAAAGTGATTTAAAGTGAAACAAACGCCTATATATTTGCTAACTTGTGGATGATAAATATATACGATGATGTGCAGAAATTGAAGAAATAGTAATGTACCAGTGTTGAATAAAAATGAACGTTAAAATACACATCATGTCCCATAGGAATCTACTTGAATTGATGTTAAACTGCGTCCGTTAAAGTAGAAATATTAGAATTTGTATGCACCATTCACTGAAGTTAGTTTTCAGTACTAGGAAACAAATATGTATTTCAGGTAGATGAGTATTTCTGAGAATAATCTTGTGAAAAGTTGATTATAAATCCACATACATGAACATGAATGAATTCAGGGAGTGTATAATAAGACTCATACATTTCATATTTTGAAAAATCTGGAGAGTATATATATATATATATATATATATATATATATATATATATATATATATATATACAAACACACACACACTCACACAAACTGAGACTATAAAAATAGCAATATATATGCCAATTGAAATTCACCATGAAATATACATCATCCACAGATTCAAAAATATTCATGTTACTGAAGATAGAT
This sequence comes from Callospermophilus lateralis, assembly GCF_048772815.1. NCBI lineage: Eukaryota > Metazoa > Chordata > Mammalia > Rodentia > Sciuridae > Callospermophilus > Callospermophilus lateralis. The sequence goes on from NW_027514364.1 coordinate 1,003,309, forward strand.
TTATGTATAATGTTGTTTAACTAGGAAGTTTACCCATACATTGAATTTTCAGTTCCAACAGCATTTAGGAGGAGTAATCTCTTCTCACATTTTGTATCTGCCAAGTCAGCCACCTCACAAGAATGTACGTGTGATACCAGGTAGGATTCTATATGTGCATATAAAAATACATGTGCTGAGTAGGCTACAGAGAGAGGGAGACAGGAATTCACATATTTGTTAACTTTAAAAACACATGGATAACTATTTCAACAGAAAATTGACTAGATTTATAACACATACCCTTTTTTATGCAAAAGGCAAGTCCAACTATACACCATGCCTCCTCTGAACTGCTTGGATTTCTATTCTGTTTGGGTTATTTTTCTCCATCATATTAGGAGTAGTAGTCAGAGTCCAGTAGGTTATGAGTTAGTGTCAGGGATCAGTATTTCAAATGGAAAATAGAATAATGAATCAAATGTGTATGCAAATATATGCTACACAAAAATCTTCCCACTCTCATCCAGAACAAATCCTTGACATTACCTTCGCCTGAAGTAAGTCACAATTAGAATAGAAGAGTTAGAAAATCTGTGAATACATATCTTGAGTGGAAAATGCTCAGAGTTCAGAACCTTGGAGGTGGTAGAGGAGTTTCCAAAAGTAAGGGACATGGTAAACACTCCTCTAACATGGAGGTCTGCTGGCGGAAAGACAACTTGAGAAACTGCCTCTGAGGTTGGGCACTTGAAACATACGTTATTTTCAGGAGCTTTAGCTTCCTTTGTAGTGAGACAATAAAATCTGGGTCTGCATCTATGTGACCTGGAGGATATGGTTTCTTATTTTCCAGTGAACATGAGGCAGCAGTGCTGAATTCACTCTTTGTAGGTAAACAGTGGCCACTGGGGTCTAATTGTCTCCCCATGTGGACTGTGGAGCCATTTGGTCATCCTCCACTTTTCGTGGTGTTTCCTGCTGTTGCACTGGGAGTTTGGTATTTGCTTCACAAAATACAAGAAGTTCAACAGGGACACAGTGCTGGAGGGAGTTCTGTCACGTGTTGTGGGTCAGGGTCTGCAGGAGAATGCAACAACCAGGCTTCTTTCCCACATACTTTGCCCCCTTGTCCATAGCAACATGATTCTGAACATGGCCCTGAATCCTCTCCATATAAAAACATGCTTTTACATATTCGGGTCTCCTGGCTGCACCATGTTAGTCACAAAAAATTTGGAAGCCAATGAGAAATCCACATGGCCATAACACAGATGTATTATCACACAACTGCAGACCACTTCTCTAGGCCCAATACTCTGCAGGCTCTAACTTGCTTGCCCCCATGTCCATAGCAACTTGATTCTGAACATGGCCCTGAAATCTTTCAATATAAAAACATGCTTTTACATATACAGGTCTCCTGGCTGCACCATGGCAGTCACAATGAATTTGGAAGCCAATGGCAGAACCACATGGTCACAACACAGATGTATTATCACAAAACTGCACACCATTTCTCTAGGCCAACAACTCTGCAGGCTATAACTCAATGGCATCTCTGTTCTACACCATTTTCATGAAACCCAGTGAATTAAGGCAGGGTCTGGTACACTCAAGATCAGCAACAGGACATCCAAAGGTTCTCCAGTGCCACCTGGTCATGGGAATTTTAAAAATTTCATGGTATTTATCTGGCCATTTTTCAAGGATGAAGTTGGAGGCACTGTGGGTTTCAATTCATTCAGGAACCATTAAATGTTGAGGAAGTTCATTTCAAAGAAAGCTCTGGAGAACTCTCACAGGCAAGGCTTCCAAAAGAGTGGCCAAAAGGTCACATGAAGCCAGGCGCAGTGAGGTCTCCAATGTGAGGTCCATGTGTGTTTTGACTCAAAACTATCCCTGCCAAGTCTTTCAGAATAAAATCATGTGATATACTGGCTGAGATTCCCAGTACTCTTTGGAAAACCACCCTGGGCCTAGATCTCAGTTTCCAAGGGTGACTTTCATGCGTGGCCTCCTAATATCCCAACACTTTTCATGGCAATACTTCTCTGAGGTCAATTCCAGAATGCAGTCTCTAAGGGGAATCAAACCAGAGTTCAAGCCCAGGTTGACCCAGTCATCTCTTCACACCGCCAATCAAATGAACACAATTAAAAACAAAACACTATCACATGGCCCCATCTTCTTCCTTATAGACACTCATCATAAGCAGTGGTTGGAGTTTTCCATGAGGGGCACATTCCAAAAGAGTGTCCAAAATAAGCTCCCTTGCCCCTCATTTGGCTCAAGTCAGGGTGGGAAGGACACCCTTCCTGTGAACCAGGAGTGATCAAATAGGCCTGTCATTAATACTGCTCCGCTTTTCCAATTTGAGGCCTTCTGACTGTGGGGTTTAGATTCTTTATGTGAACTGGAGTCATGAGAAAAGACAAGCACCTCTGCAGAGATTTGAAGAACTCATTTGACCAAAAGGATCGCTATTCTCACTTGATTGATTTCAGGAACCTACAGAGAAAGGCAATAGAATTCATTCACAATGACTGAAATTTTTTGCGAATTTGGTTTTGGTTTCACACATGGGATCTTTCTTTAGATCCATCAGGTGCTGAGAATCTAAGCCACAGCCTCACACAGGGTAGAGAGCCTGATTCAGACACATCCCTTTCCGAAGCAATTTAGCAAGAGCCACAGGTGATGCCCATTCATTTCCATTTGAAAACTGTTTTCTTCAGGCTTCACAAAGGGGTAGCCTGAGCCCAACATCTTCCTGACATTCAGGGCAACAGAACAATAGGTAAGCAAAAGGCCCAAAGCATGGTATCTCCACTGAGATTTTTCTGGTCACACTCATATCTGAGTTTTCTGAGATACTGGCCATTCCCTTCAGGTATCCAGTACATGGACATGTCAAAGACCTTGGAGTTGGTACATATCTTGGACACAAAACAATGAGACTATTCTGGAGAGTTGCCAGAATTCAGGAAGAAAACAGGGACTTAGGAAGGTAGTAGGTTTTGCCAATCCATAAGGCAAGCTGCAGTCCATTCATAAATTGGGCAGGATGAATGCTGGGAATCTTTTTACTACACAGGACACATCCATTGTTGCATTGTCTTTTCTCATGTCTACAACCACGGACACAGTGGGATACACAGACATAGAAACACTCACCTTGTCAAATGACTTACTAGAAATAGTTCACTGAAAACCAAACAAACCGCCTTTCCTACCTATTCTCAGAACAAGAGACAAAACCACACACCCACACTCACAATGGCACCTCCTTCCCCTAAGTAGGTCTGTGACTATCCGGAGTGTTCTCTGACTGGTGGGCAATACTATGTTCCCCCGAAATGGCCTGTATTCTCTCAGATCTGGTTTCCTTGGCCAACTATGTGAAGTTGTCAGGAAAAAGTGGTGAGCCACTACCTGCTTTCTCAGGAAAGGTCCCTCTTCAGAGCTCTCCTGGCATTTGGCCATCCTCACATCAGTAGGTACCAAGAAAGACTGAATCTGTCCTTGGTAAATCCAAACAAGTGAGCCCACTGGGACTGGGACTGGAACTGCATCTGGGTGCCTGGCTTCTTGGATACCAAGTTCAGAGAGTTCCATCACCAAGGAAATGAGGTATGACACTTTCTTTGGAACTGAATGAGGTCACTGCCTTTGCAACCACTTGGTCCTAACAGTTGCTTCCAAGGGCCCCATGAGATGGAGGCTGCCCCTTCTTCCTCTGACACTTTCACAATTTAGAATGGTATATCAACCATAGGCACACACACAGGCCTGGTTTGGTCCATCTTCTCCACAATAAGAAGAGAGAGGCTGATTAAGACACATCCCTTCATCCTGACCAGGTGGTTTGTCATCAAAGATGACTTTTGCTCTTTCAGGTCCTTCATACCTGTCTACAACTTCTCCAGGTATCATTTCTGCATGGACCTTTGAGGATCTCAGCAGGTGGAAGGTCCCCTACTTTTCTGTATTGTAAGAACAACTTTGTCCCTGCTCTTCTGTAAAATGAGATTGAGGGAACAGTGTATGTTTTGGGTTAATAACAGGTTTGATTTCGATTTGTGTTAGGAATCATTCTTCTGGATGAATAATGGTATTGGGAACCTGGTATATTTACAAGAATGTAGAGGTGAAACATAAGTATGAAAGCAGAAATCCAGGTATGATTTTAAACCCATAAGGGCATTGGGCCCTTGATTGGGATACTTAGCTTTGAATTATGTTCTGCACAGATGTCTCAGATAATTTGATACACAATGGCATAGGACCTTGTACCTTGGAAGATTGAAGGTAGAAGAGAACATCCCTTCAAAAAGGGATAGTCGGTAGGATTAGGAAGATAGTCGGTCGTTTTAGGAAGAAGAGTGAGTATATGATTTGGAACAAAAGTTCTTTAGCAATAGGATTTCAGTTAGAGAGTGAATGTATATGTCAGCACATATGAAGAGCCAGTCACGATGATGAAGTGGGGAAAACATGTAGAAAAGAAGATATCAATAAAGATATTACGAAATCAGGGAAAGTATAAAGTGAGTGAGAGGATTAGACATTTTCAACAGGCTTGAGGTTGAATCTTAGAAAGAAACAAATATGAAGTCACCAATAATATTGACATTTGAGAGCATTAGGCACCCTGGACATGGATGTTTTTAGTAATCTATGTTCACATTTCATTTAGGCTTTGCTTGGTTCAATCATAAGTGTAACATTTACATTTTTGTCCAGAATATTATTGTGATAATATGTATATGTAGATCAGGTGACATAAGTATTTCTTCCACCATTTTTGGTAGCAATATACTGAAGACATAAAATTAGTATTGGGCGTACAAAGAGGTGTACCCTATGTCTATGAATATAGAGATAAAGCATGAATAGACCATACTGTGAATAAGTAATATAACTTGTTCCGACTTAATATAATGGGATGAACTGATATCTGAAAAATTACTGGAAATCTTATATGCATATACAATCATTCATTCCAACCAGTTATTCATCTAATGTCAATATTAGTGTTTTGGTTTATCATGAAGAGTGTGTGAGTTTTACTTCAAAAGTGATTATGGAAATCGAAAATAATGTGTTTGGAAAGAAGTCTCATGAAAAGACCAGTCAAGAAACCCTGACAATACATGTGTTGTGAAGTAGGAAGTGATTAAAGTTTAAAGAAATGCCTACAAATTTGTGAACTTGTGGATGAAATACATATCTTATGATGAGCAAAAAGTGAAGAAATAATAATTTACCAGTGTTGAATATAAATGAACATCATATTATATATCATGTCCCATTGGGATCTACTTGCATTGGTGATAGACTGGATCAGTTCCTGTAGAATTATTAACATTTGTATGCACCATTCACTGAAGTTAGTTTTCAGTACTAGGAAACAAATATGTATTTAAGGTGGATGAATATTTCTGAGACTAATATTTTGGAAAGTTTATTATAAATCCACATGCATGAACATGAATGAATTTAGAGAGTGTATATAAGACACATATATTTCATATTTTGAAAAATCTGGAGAGTGTATATATATATATATATATATATATATATATATATATATATATATATACACACATACCCACACACACACAAAAAAAACCACACACAGACATTTAAAAGTAGCAATATATATGCCAATCAAAATTCATCTTTAAATATATATCATCCACAGATGCAAAAATATTTATTTTACTGAACATGAGTTTATGTATAATGATGTTCTACTAGGAAGTTCCCCTATAGGTGGAATTTTCAGTTCCAACAGCAATTTGGAGGAGTGATCTCTTCTCACAATTTGTATTTGCCAAGTCAGCCATCTCACAAAAATGTACATGTGATACCAGGTAGGATTCTATAAGTGCATATGAAAATACATGTGATGAATAGGCTACAGAGAAAGGGAGACAGGAATTCATATATTTGTTTAATTTAAAAACACATGGTGAACTATTTCAATTAAAAATTGACTAGATTTATAACACCTACCATTTATCATGCAAAAGGTAAGTCCAAGTATGCAGCATGCCTCCTCTGAACTGCTTGTATTTCTATTCTGTTTGGGTATTTTTCTCCATCATATTAGGATTAGTAGTCAGAGGATAGTAGGGTATGGGATAGTGTCAGGGATTCAGTATTTCGAATAGAAAATTGAAAATGAATGCAATGTGTATGCAAATATGTGCTACACAAATATCTTCCCACTCTCATCCAGAGCAATGCCTTGACATTACCTTCGCCCCATGTATGACACAATTAGAGCAGAAGAGTTAGAAAATCTGTGAATACATATCTGCAATGGAAACTGCTCAATTTTCACAAATTTGGAGAAGGTAGAGGAGTTTCCAAAATTAAGGGACAATGTAAACTCTCCACAAACATGGAGCTCTGCTGGCCTAAAGAGTTCTTAAGAAACTGCCTCTGAGGTTGGGCACATGAAATATATGTTGTTGTCAGGAGCTTTAGCTTCCATTGTAGTGAGACCATCCAAGCTGGTCTGCATTTTTGTGACCTTTGTGAGCACATGGTTTCTTGTTTTCCAATGAACATGAGGCAGCCTTGCTAAATTCTCTCTTTGTAGGTAAACTGTGACCAATGGGGGCTAAGTGTCTCCCCGTGTGCACTGTGAACTCATTTGGTCATCCTCCACTTTTCGTGCTGTTTCTTGCTGCTGCACTCGCAATTTGGCATTTGCTTCATGAAACAAGGAGTTCAACTGGGACACAGTGCTGGAGCGAGTTCTGTCCCGTGTGGTGGGTCAGGGTCTGCAGGAAAATGCACCAACCATGCTTCTATCCCACCAGCTTGCCTCCTTGAGCATAGCAACCTGATTCTGAACATTGCCCTGAAACTCCTACATATAACAAGATGCCTTTTGAGAGAAGGGTCTGCTGGCTGCACCATATCAGTCATAATCCATTTGGAAGCCAAAGGCAGATCCACATGGCCAAACCACAGATTTTTTATCACACACCTGCCCACAACTTCTCTAGGTCCACTACTCAGCAGGCTCGAACTTACTTGCATCTCTTTTCTATACCATTTTCATGAAAACCAGTCAATCAAGGCACCTTCTGGTATATTCATAATCAGAAACAGGACATCCAAAGGTTTTCCAGTGCCACCTGCTCATGGGAATTTTAAACATTTCATGGTATTTATCTAACCATTTTTAAAGGATGAAGTTGGAGGCACTGTGGGTTTCAATTCATTCAGGAACCATTAAATGTTGAGGAAACTCATTTTAATGAAAGCTCTCGAGAACTCTCACAGGCAAGGCTTCCAAAAGAGTGGCCAAAAGTTCACATGAAGCCAGGCCCATTGAGGTCTACAATATGAGGTCCATGTTTGTTTTGACTCTCAACTATTGCTGCCAAGTCTTTCAGAATAAAATCATGTGATATCCTGGCTGAGATTCCCAGTGCTCTGTGGAAAGCAACCCTGGGTCAAGACTCATTTTCCAAGGACTCCATGCGTGGTCTCCTAAAATCCCAACACAACTCATTGCAATACTTCTCTAAGATCAGTTCCAGAATGCAGTCTCTAAGGGTAATTACGCCAGAGTTCCAGCCCACGTGGACCAATTCATCTCTTCCAACCGCCACACAAGTGACCACAATTAAAACCAAAACACTCCCACATGGACCTCATCTTCTTCCATATAGACACTCATCATTACCTCTGGCTGGAGGATTCTATGAGGGGCACAGCCCAAGACAATGTCCAAAAGAAGCTTCCTTACCCCTCATATGCCTAAAGGCCCGGACTCCCTTCCTGTGAACCAGGAGTGATCAAATAGGCCTGCCGTTAATACTGCTCCACTTCTGCAATTTGTGGCCTATTGACTGTGGGGTTTAGATTCTTTTTGTAAATGGGAGTCATGAGAAAACCCAAGCACCTATGGGCTAGACTCTGCAGGGCTTTGAAGAACTCATTTGACCCAAAGGATCCCTATTCTCACTTGATGGAGGCAGGAACATTACAGAGGAAGACGAGAGACTCCATCCACAATGACCGCTCTTTTGGCCATTTTGGTTTTGGATGCACACATGGGATCCTTCTTTAGACCCATCAGGTGCTGAGAATCAAAGCCACAGCCTCACACAGGGCCAAGAGGCTGATTCAGACACATCCCATTCTAAAGCAATTAAGCAAAGAGCCCAAGGTGATGCCCATTCATTTTCATTTGAAAACTGTTTTCTTCAGGCTTCAAAAAGGGGTGGCCTGAGTCAAAGAACTTCCTGACATTCAGGGCAACAGACAAATAGGTAAGCAAAAGACCCAAAGCAGGGTTTCTCCATTGAGACTCTCCTGGTCCCAATGATATCTGTGTTTTCTGACATGCTCTCATTCCCTTCAGCTATCCAGTACATAGCCATGTCACAGATCTTGGAGGTGGTTCATATGGTGGACATAAAATCATAAGCCTATTCTGAAGAGTGGCCATAATTCTACGAAGAAAACAGGAACTTTGGAAGATAGTAGGTGTTGCACATCCATAAGGCAATCCACAGTCCATTCATAAATTAGGCAGGATGAATGCTGAGAAGCTTTCTACTAGACATGACAAATCCATTGATGCATTCTCTTTTCTAATGTCTACAACCACAGACACGGTGGGATACACAGACATAGAAACACTTGCCTTGTCAAAGCACTCAGTAGACACAGTCCATTCCAAACCAAACAAACTGCCTTTCCTACCTATTCTCAGAACATGAGACAAAACCACAAACTCACACCCACAACCACAAAGGCACCTCCTTCCTCCAAGTAGGTATGTGACTATCTGGAGAGCCCTCTGACTGGTGAACCATTTTATGTTCCCCCGAAACGGCCTGTCCTGTCTCAGATCAGGTCTCTTTGGCTAACTCTGTGAAATTGGCCGGGACCAGCAGTGAGACACTACCTGCTTTCTCAGGAAAGGCCCCTCTTCAGAGCTCACCTGGCATTTGGCCATACTCACATCAGTATTTACCAAGAAAGACGGACTCTGTCCTCTGTAAATCTAAACAAGTGAGCCCACTGGGACTGGAACTGGGACTGCCTCTGGGTGCCTGGATTCCAAGTTTAGAGTGTTCCTTCAACAAGAAAATTAGATGAGGTCACTTCTTTCTGGAACTGATTGAATTTGCTGCCTTTGCAACCACTTTGTCCTAACAGTTGTTTCCAAGGGTCTCATGAGATGGAGGCTGCCCCTATTTCCTGTTACAATTTCACAAGATAGAAAGTTATATCAACCATAGGCACCTGGGAACAGCTCTCTACATAGGCCTGGTTTGGTCCATCTTCTCTACATTAAGAAGATAGAGGCTGATTCAGACACATCCCTTCGTCATGACCAGGTTGTTTGCAATTGAAGATGACTTTTTCTCTCTCAGGTACTTCATAGTTCCCTATATCTTCTCCAGGGATTATATCTGCATAGACCTTTGAGCTTCTCAGCAGGTGAAAGTCTCCCTACATTTTTGTATTGTAAGACCAACTCAGTCCTGCTCTTTTGTAAAGATAGATTGAGGGAACAGTATATGGTTAGGGTTAATAACAGGTTGATTGGTGTTAGGAATCATTCTGCTGGATGAATAAGAATATTGGGATCCTGTGGTATTTATAAGAATATAGAGGTGAAATATAAGTATGACAATGGAATTCTAGATAAGATTTGAAGCCCAGAAGTGCACTGGGCACTGGAGTGGGAAACTTAGCTTTGAACAATGTTCTGCACAGATATCTCAGATAAATCGATATATAATGGCAAAGGACCATGTACCTTGGTTGATTGAATGTGTAAGAAAACATCCAGTCAAAAAGGGATAGTCGGTAGGATTAGGAAGATAGTGTAGGTTTAGATAGAAGAGTGAGAATAGGATTTGGACCAAAAGTACTTTAGCAATAGAGTTTTGGTTAGAGAGTGAATGTAAATGTCAGCACATGTGAAGAGTTGGTCACAGTGATGAACTGGAAAAAATATGTAGGAAAGCATTTATCAATAGAAACATTAGGAAATCAGGCAAAGTATAAAGTGAGTGATAGGATTAGACATTTTCAACAGGTTGAGATTTAATATATAATCTTAGGAAGAAACAAATATGTAGTCACCGACAGGATAGACATTTGAGAGCATTAGGCCACCTGGACATGGATGGTTTTAGTAATCCATGCTCACTTCCTATTTAGGATTTGGTACAATCATAAGTGTGACATTTGCGTTTTGTGTCCAGAATATTACACTGAAAAAATGTATATTTATATCAGGTGACATGAGTATTTCTTCCACCATTTCTGGAAGCAATATGTTGAAGACATATAAATTAGTATTGGGGGTACAAATACGTGCACCCTGTGTCTCTGAATATAGAGAAAATGTATGAATAGACAATAGTGTGAATAAAGAATATAATTGGTTTCAACTTTAAAAAATGGATTGAAGTGGTATCTGAAAATATAAAGAAAATTTTATATTGATAAACATACATTCATTCAAACCAATTATACATCTATTTGTAATATTAGGGTTATGGTTTATCATAAAGGGTGTGAGTTTTGCTTCAAAATTGATTATGAAAATCGAAAATAATGTGTTTGGGTAGAAGTCACATGAAAAGACCAGTCAAGACACCTGGAGGAATACATGTGTTCTGAAGCAGGAATTGATTGAAAGTGAAACAAATGCCCATAAATTTGTGAATTTGTGGATGAAATATATATCCTATGATGTCCATAATACGAATAAATATTAATGTACCAGGGTTTAATAAAAATGAACGTCAAAATGCACAGCTTGTCATATCGGAATCAAGGTGCATTGATGTTAAACTTGGTCAGTTACTGTAGAAATATTAGTTAAATCTGTTTTTCAGGTGGATGAATATTTCTGAGAATAATCTTGTGAAAAGTTGATTATAAATCCAAGTCCATGAACATGAATAAATTTAGCGAGTGTAAATAAGACACATATATTTCATATTTTCAAAAATCTGGAGAGTGTATATATATATATATATATATATATATATATATATATATATATATATATATATACACAAAACACACACACAGACATTAAAAAGTAGCAATATATATGCCACTCAAAATTCATCTATAAATATATATCATCCAAAGATGCAAAAATATTTATTTTACTGAACATGAGTTTATGTATAATGTTTTTCTACTAGGAAGCTCCCCTATAGGTGGAATTTTCAGTTCCAACAACGATTTGGAGGAGTGATCTCTTCTCACAATTTGTATCTACCAAGTCAGCCAACTCACAAAAATGTACATGTGATACCAGGTAGGATACTATAAATGCATATAAAAATACATGTGATGAATAGGCTACAGAGAAAGGGACAGGAATTCATATATTTGTTAATTTTAAAAACACATGGAGAACTATTTCAATTGAAAACTGACCAGATTTATAACACCTACCATTTATCATGCAAAAGGCAAGTCCAAATATACAACATGCCTCCTCTGAAATGCTTGTATTTCTATTCTGTTTGCGTTACTTTTCTCCATCATATTAGGATTAGTAGTCAGAGTCTAGTAGGGTATGTGAATATTTCTGAGAATAATCTTGTGAAAAGATGATTATAAATCCACATTCATGAATATGAAAAATTTAGGATGTGTAAAATAATACACATATATTTCATATTTTGAAAAATCTGGAGAGTGTGTATATATATATATATATATATATATATATATATATATATATATATATATACACACACACACAAACATTCACAGACATTAAAAAGTAGCACTATATGCCAATTTAAAATCACCATGAAATATATATCATCCACAGATCCAAATAAATTCATTTTACTGAACATCGATTTATGTATAATGTTGTTCAACTAGGAAGCTCACCCACAGGTTGAATTTTCAGTTCCAACAGCGTTTAGGAGGAGTGATCCCTTTTCACAATTTGTATCTGCCAATTCAGCCTCCACACAAGAACGTACGTGTGGTAACAGTTAGGATTCTAAATGTGCATATAAAAATACAGGTGCTGAATAGGCTTCAGAGAAAGGGAGACAGGAATTCACATATTTCTTAACTTTTAAAATACATGGAGAACTATATTTCAAAAAAAATTGACAAGATTTAAAACTCCTACACTATATAATTCAAAAGGCAAGCCCAACTATCCACCATGCCTCCTCTGAACTGCTTGTAGTTCTATTCTTTTGGGGGTATTTTTCTCCAACATATTAGGATTAGTAGTCAGAGTCTAGTAGGGTATGTGTTAATGTCAGTGATTCAGTATTTTGAATGGAAAATAGGAAAATGAATCCAATGTGTATGCAAATATGTGCTTCAGAAAAATCTTCCCACTCTCATCCAGAACAATCCCTTGACATTAACTTCGCCCCAAGTAAGAGACAATTAGAGGAAAAGAGATAGAAAATATGTGAATACATATCTGAAATGGAATTTGATCAGGAGTTCACAACCATGGAGGTGGTAGAGGAGTTTTCAAAAGTAAGGGACAGGGTAAGCACTCCACAATCACAGAGCTCTGCTGGCCTAAATACTTCTTGAGAAACTGCCTCTGAGTTTGGGCACTTGAAATATATGTTGTTTTCAGGAGCTTTTGCTTCCTTCTAGTGAGACGATCAAATCTGGGTCAGCATCTATGTGACCTGGAGGACATAAATTGTAATATTCCAATGAACATGAGGGAGCAGTGCTGAATTCTCTCTTTGTAGGTATACTATGGCCACTTGGGGCTAAGTGTGTCCCCGCGTGGATTGTATATTCATTTGTTCCTCTTCCACTCTTCATTGTGTTTCTTGCTGCTGCACTGCGACTTTGGTATTTGCTTCACGAAATACATGGAGTTCAACTGGGACACAGTGGTCTAAGTGTCTGCCCGTGTGGACTGTGAAGCCATTTAGTAATCCTCCACTTTTCCTGGTGTTTCTTGCTGCTGCACTGCGAGTTTTGTATTTGCTTCATGAAATACAAGGAGTTCAACTGGAACACAGTGCTGGAGGGAGTTCTATCACATGTGGTGGCTCACACATGAGCATTCATGAAACCGGCCTCTATACCACATAGCTTGCTCCCTTGACCATAGCAACCTGATTCTGTAAATTACCCTAAAACCTCTCCATATAACAAGATGTGTTTACTTATAATGGTCTCCTGGCTGCACCATGTCCGTCTCATGACATTTGGAATCCAAAGGCAGATCCACATGGCCCCATCACAGATGTTTTATCACACACCTGCCTACCGCTGCTCTAGGCCCTCTACTCATCAGGCTCCAAATTACTGGGATCTCGGTTCTACACCATTTTCATTAAACCCAATCAATCAAGGCACTGTCTGGTACACTCATGATCAGAAATAGGACATCCAAAGGTTCTGTATGCCACCTGTTCATGGGAATTTCAAAAATTTAAACTATTTATCTAGCCATTTATCAAGGATGAAGTTGGAGGCACAGTGGATTTCAATTCATGCAGGAACCATTAAATGGTGAGTATGATCATTTCAATGAAAACTCTGGAGAACTCTCACAGGCAAGGCTTCCCAAAGAGTGTCCAAAAGGTCACCTGAAGTCAGGCTCATTGAGCTCTACAATTGAGATCCATGAGTGTTTTGATCTCAACTATGGCTGCCAAGTCTTTCAGAAGAAAATCTTGGGGTATCCTGACTGAGATTCCCAGTGCTCTGTGGAAAGCTACGCTGGGCCTACATCTCAGGTTCCAAGGGCGACTCTCATGCATGGCCTCCTCAAATCCCAACACAACTCATGGCAATACTTCACTAAGCTCAGTTCCAGGACACAGTGTCTAAAAGGAGTCACACCAGAGTTCAGGCCCAGGAGGACCCAGTAATCTCTTCCAGCTACCACACATATGACCACAATTTAAATCAAAACACTCCCACATGGGCCTCATCTTCTTCTACACAGACATGCATCATAACCTCTGGCTGGAAGTTTCCATGAGGGGTGCAGCAAAAGACAGTGTCCAAAATAAGCTCCATTGCCCCTCATTTGCCAAAAGTCAGGGTGGCCTAAACACGCTTCCTTTGAACCAGGAGTGATCAAATAAGCCTTCCTTTAATACTGCTCTGCTTCTCCAATTTGAGGCCTAATGACTGTCAGGTGTAGATTTTCTATGTGATTTGGAGTCATGAGAAAACCCAAGCACCTATGGGCTATCCACTGTAGGGCTTTGAAGAACTCATTTGACCCAAATGATCCCTATTCTCACTTGACGGAAGTCAGGAACTGAAAAGGTCGGACGAACTTCGGAGGAAAAGACCACCAAGAGACTGTCTCATGCCACAGCAAAGGGTTTATTGGGGGTCCAGCATGCTGAGGCTCAGAGCTCACTTCAGAGGAGCAAAGAACAAAGAGCCCCGAGAACAACTTGAGCAGAGTTTATATACATTCTTTAGAGAGGGCAGGGACTTTACATACATCATAGCCTCCTTTAGAAAATCATCATATACCGCGGGAAAATCAAATAATAACTCTAAAACATGATTAGCACATTCATTGGTGGGAACAGGTTGGGCAGCGGGTGATTGGTCAGCCGTGAGAAGGAGTATACATTTAAACTGATTGGTTGAAGCACTGAGATGTATACGTGCAAATCTGCATGGTTTCTGGGAAGGGGTGGTTAAGTAACGAGGTGGTCAGGGAAGATTTCAACACACATCTAATGGGAAGATCCGGGAATTGTCTTAAGTGCCACAGGAATTTCAGGTTCTGAGTGCAGCTTGGAAAATGTACAAAACCTGGTTCTTTACGTTTCAATTTCAATTTCTTTTATTCTTTCATTTCCCACCCCTTTTTCTGACTACTTTTAATCTTAAAAGTAATGAATCAAAATTATTGTGGGGTTTCACATTCTATTCCTACCAGTGCAGCATATTTCTGTCTGATTATCATGAGTTTCACCTGCCTAATCTGAGCCTGGAGAAAGGAAACTATGTGGTTAGGCAAACAAGGTCCCACAGTTAGCAACACCATAAGGATGATCAGGGGTCCAGCTAAGTCTGATATTAGTGTAGTTACCAGGGGTACTCGGTTAACCATGACTCAAAGCACCCTTGTTGAATCTCCCATTCTCTCTGGCGCTCTTCAAGGTATTTTCTTAATTTACTCATGAATTATTTTGCAACTCCAATATGGTCAGCATAAAAACAACATTCTTCTCTAAGTGCAACACAGAGGCCCTCTCCCTCATCAAGAGGAGGTCTAATCCTCACCTGTTCTGTAAAACAACTTCAGAGAGAGAGGTTAAGGATTCCTGCAAAGCTGTGATGGAGGTCTCTAACGTCTTCAAGTCTTGATTTATTGCTGTTTCTAATTGGGCCATTTGTTGTTAACCACGCATCATAGAAGCTGTTCCCATACCCACTCCTGCAGCAGCTCCTATCCCCAATAGGATGGCTAGAGTAAGGGACAATGGTTCCCCTTGATATCGGGTTGTTTGTCCCCCTAGTAGACCTTCAAATGATTAGGCATTATGATAGAGTACCCTGGAGAGTATCTGCACCATTACACAATAATTTACAGGGCTGTCAAAGACCTGGGCTGAAATACAAGGAGTTCTGACTGTGTGGAGTTCAGTACCATAAAGGTTCCTTTAATTAGTTCCCAGGGGGAGGAGTCAGATGTACTCTGGACTGGGGAAGTAGGCAAAGACGGAATCCAGGAAGTATTAGATGGTAGAGGGGTTCTGGTAGATCTAGGCATGGAAGGTTTAGGAGGCTTAATCCCTGGCTTGAGGGGATTGGGTCCTATTGCTGTGGGATTTTCTTTCTTTTTAAGCCAGACGGTGAACCAGAGACCAAATTCATCACCTGGGCCATAAATATAGAATCGCATTCCCCACGTATTTCCCATAGGCCAGGTTTTTCTGAGGTAGCCCCTTCCTTTGGAAGTGAAAGTTATATTGAGGGGGTAACATAGAGTATTCTTTCCAGAGCGAGTTTTTGACACCACTGGGCAAGCAGCACATTTCTTGGGATCAATCCAGGTGTCATTTCATCCTACCGGAATCATACCTTTCTGGGGAGTTTGGGTTCCACCATGCAGCTTTCGTTTGTTCACAACCCCAAGATCTACAATAAAAGTCACTGGGTCCTCCACAGGTTTGGGCCTGTTTTATGACTTTGGAAATCAGGTGGGCACACATAATAGTCAAGACTGGCTAGTTTACACCTGAGCTGGGGGAGATGACATCCACAATTCATGGGTTAAGGTGGTCTATGTTGCCCTAGTTAGGGTTTGAGTGGGATCTGTGTGGGGTCCTCTATGTCAGGGAGATCCCAGTCAGGGAAGCCTATGGCAAGCTGACAAATTTCCGGGTGGAGAGATGGCCACCAAGTCCATAAGGTGGCTGTTTGTAAAATAGATCACACTACTTGCCCATTAGGATTCATTACTTGCCCTTGTTGCTGAGCACGCTGATGGGGATTAGGGCTGCTGGTGGTCATGGGAAGAATCCATAGCCCTACCCACATGACGGACACGCAACTTGAGATGGATACCAGTCTGTAGAAGTTTCCAGCCAGAGTCTGTACAGGGCTCAGGCATGAGATGGGAGGCATTGATCCAGGAAGTGATCCCATCCACTTTCACCACTGTGGGTGTTATAAGCAGCACCTGGTATGGTCCTTTCCAGTGGAGTTCCAGGGATGACACCTGACGCCATCTCACGTAGACGAAGCCTCCCACTTGATATCAATGTGGGGTTCCCTCGTCTCCAGTCTGATAAGCAGAGGCCAAATGTTTCCACAGGTATCGCTGGGTGCTGGGTTTGTTAAAGGGCTTTAAATCTGTCAAGCAAGGGGGTGTGAAAGGAATCATTAAGTCTCATAGTTGGGATTAGGTCCCCTACTGGAGGAAGGGCACCATTGAGAATTTCATAAGAGGTGAGGTTACACAAAGAGGCGGAGGGGGTATTTCTTTCACAAAACAGTGCATAAGGTTGGAGCATAGTCCAATTTTTATGCCAGTATCCAAGCTTAATTTTGTTAAGTACTCTTTGATGGTTCTATTCATCCTTTCTACCTGTCCTGAGCTATAGGGTCTATAAGCACAATGTAACTTCCAATTAATCCCCAGGGTCCTGGCAAATCCCTTACTTTCCTGGGGCATGAATGCCGGTCCGTTAGCGGACCCTATTACCTTAGGCAGGCCGAACCTTGGAAAAATGTCTTCTACGATCTTTTTGACTACCATCTGAGCTGTTTCTTTCTTCATGGGGAAGGCTTCGACCCATCCTGAAAAAGTATCTACAAAGACTAGGAGATATTTAAGTTCATACCTTGCTGGCTTAATTTCAGTAAAGTTCAATTCCCAGAATTGTCCTTGTCTGGTTCCTTGTAAGCGCTTCCCTGCAGGAAGCTTGGATGGGTAAGCATTAACTACTTGGCAGACTTGACAAGCTCTAGTCACCTGCTCAGCTATTTCTTTCCTCTGTGAGTCAGTCAATAATAAGTCCTTTCTCCGGTCCTTTAAGAGTGCCTATATCTTCTCTGAGTCTAAGTGGGTGAGCTGGTGTACGTCTTTGACATAAAGGTGGGCTTTTTGAAATTGTAAACTTGGCTCTGTAGGATCCCAGAGTTCTGTATCTGTCTCCTCAGATGATAAGTTGCCTGAATGTTCCGGTGCGGCCAAGTCTCCTGATTGTTGTTCCCCCTGGTGTGGAAAAAGTTAACACAGTCACTCCATTTAGGGCTGCCAATTAAGCTTCCTCATCTGCCCTTCTTTTTCCAACCGCCAAGGGTTCGTTTCCCTTCTGGTGCCCTGGGCAGTGCACTATAGCTAGTTCCTTAGGGCCCTGCACTGCTGAGAGAAGTTGGAGGATCTCACCTTTGTTCTTTATTTCTTTCCAGGTGGAGGTTAATAACCCCCTTTGATGGTAAATAGCCCCGTGCACATTTGCAGTGGCAAATGCATAGCGGCTATCAGTGTATATGGTGGCCCTTTTGCCTGTTGCTAGTTCCAATACTTTCGTAAGGGCAATCAGTTCTGCTTTTTGGGCTGATGTCAGTTCTGGGAGACCAGAGGAACAGATGACATTAATTTTGCTAACTACTGCTTCTCCAGCCCACCGCTTACCATCTTGGAGGAAGCTGCTGCCATCCATAAACCATACAACTTCAGGGCAAGGCAGTGGCTGATCCTTCAAGTCTCGTCGTATACTGGTTTCCTCTGCCAGTATGTGTTGACACTCATGAGCAACGGGTCTTGATGATTCTTCTGGCAGCAGTGTAGCCGGGTTGAGTGGAGCAGCGGGTCCCAGCGTGATTCTGTCTTTGTCAAGCAAGAGGTTCTGGTAGTGGGTTATTCTAGAGTTTGATAGCCACATCTCTGGAGGCTGACAGATGATGCACTCCAGGGCATGGGGGACTATAATCGTTAGCTTCTGTCCCAACGTTAATTTATCAGCATCTTTTATTAGAAGGGCTGCCGCTGCTATAGCTCTTAAGCAATGGGGCGACCCACTAGCCACTGGGTCCAGTTTATTTGATAAGTATTCTACCGGCCTTTTCCAAGGTCCCAAAGTCTCAGTGAGCACAACCCGTGCTATTCCTTTCTTTTCCTCGATGTAGAGACTGAAGGGTTTTTCTATATCTGGGAGTGCTAAGGCCGGAGCAGATAGCAGCACCTTTTTTCTGACATTATCAAAAGCTTGTTGGTGCTCAGGGGTCCATTGGAAGTGGGCATCCCCCTTTATCAGCGGGTATAAAGGGGCAGCCAGAGACGCGAACCCAGGAATCCATAACCTGCAAAAGCCGGCAGTCCCAAGAAACTCCCTGAGTTGTCTCTTATTAGATGGGGGCAGTATCTGCACAAAGGTTCATTTTGTGGGCTCAGTGAGCCATCCTTTGCCACCCCTAAGAGAATAACCCAGGAAGATTACTTCTTGCTGACAAATTTGGGCCTTTTTGGCAGAAGCCCTATATCCAAGCCGAGCAAGCTTGGAAAATAATGCTTGGGTCCCAGACTCATAGTTCTCTTTGGTGTCGGCTGCCAGTAGCAGACCATCCACATATTGGAGTATGGTGACATCGGGGTGTGCAGTTTTGAAGTCATTGAAGTCCTTGTGGAGGGGTTCATCAAAGAGAGTGGGAGAGTTTTTGAACCCCTGTGGGAGTCTAGTCCAGGTTAGTTGGACAGATGTCCCTTTTTCGGGGTCTATCCACTCAAATGCAAACAGCAACTGAGTGTCCTTATGTACGGGCAAGCAAAAGTGAGCATCTTTTAAGTCTAGCACAGTGTACCATTCCTGCTCCAGATTCAGAGCGCTAAGCAAATTATATGGATTCGGTACAGTGGGGTGAATGTCCTGCACTCTGTTGTTGATCTCTCTTAGGTATTGAAGCGTCCGGTAGTCCCCAGTTCCTGGCTTTCTTACTGGTAGCAGGGGGATATTCTAGGACAAATGACAGGGCCTTAAGACCCCAAGAGCCAGGTATTTCTGAATATGGGCCCTTATCCCATCCTTAGCTTCTTTGATTTGAGGATATTGTTTAACACTGATTGGAGAGATAGAGGCTTTTAATTCTACTACTATTGGAGGTTGTTATATGGCTAGACCTAACCCAGCAGTTTCTGCCCAGGCATTAGGATAATCTTTTATCCATTTCTGGGGTAGTTTGCCTGTTTGATCAGTCCTAGGAGGCGCGAAGTGTTGATGTTCATCTTCTACGGATGTTGTCAAAGCCATGACTATGGGAGTTTTTACTGAAGGCTTTAGAAACTCCACTTGGGGACCATCAGGGTTAAAGGTTATTCTAGCCCAGAGTTTGGTAAGCAGATCCCAGCCCATCAGTGGGGCTGGGCATTCTTGGATTACTTGGAAAGCGTGGTGGACTTTTCCATTTCCTAGGTCCATAGTCCTCTTAGTTGTCCCAGCCCAATATCTACTGCCATTAGTACCTTTAACAGGGGACCATTTATTTGATAGGGGGCCCAGTGGGGTCTTAAAGGTTGATTATACTGCTCCTGTATCCACTTCAAAGTTCACTGGGGTCCCCTCCACTTTAAATGTTACCCTGAGCTCGGAGAGGGGATCCGAGCCCCGACTTTCCTAGTCCTCTTCTAGAGTCAGCACGGCGGACTGGCATCTCTGCTTCTTTCGGGGGCACTCTTTGGCCTAGTGTCCTGTTTTCTTTACAGTAGGCACACTGATCTGAGGCCAGGGGCAGCCATTGGCGGGGGCCCAGGTATCCCTTTCTGACTCCCTGCTTTTTAACTTCTGGCATATTTGGTGCTCTGACCAGAACCTTAGTCAATGCTTTAGTCTGCCTTTTGCTCCTTTCATCCTCCTTTTGTTCCCTTTCCGTCTCTCTCCTCTGTTCCCTTTCCTCCTCAGTTTCTCTCTTATAATATACTTTCTCAGCATCTCTTACTAAATCTCTCAAGGTCTTATCTTGTAATACATCTAGACGTTGTAACTTTCTCTTAATATCTAGGGCAGCCTGCTCGATAAAGGCCATTGCAACAGATGCTTGTTCATCCTCTGCCTGAGGATCAAAAGGAGTATATTTCCTATATGCTTCCATAATTCTCTCCAGAAACATAGAGGGAGACTCATTAGGCCCTTGGATAATCTCTCTTACCTTGGCCAAATTAGTCGGCCCTCTGGCGGCCACTCGGAGACCCGCTATTAGAGTCTGGCGATAAGTGGACAGATGCTACCTACATTTAAAGGTGTTTGGGTGCCAGTTGGATCAGTTCATTGGCCCGTAGGGACGGAGAGGAAGCATCATAGGGGCTTCCGAGTTTTCTATTATCCGTCACCGTCGGGTTCCTTTAGGTGGCCCAGCTTCCTCCAGGGGAGGAGGGGTTGCTGCTGCTGCAGAGAAGTCCCCTGGAGTGCTTGGGTCTGGCCCAATTGCCTCTAGCGGCGGAGAGGCTGAGTCAGCGGCGAGAATATCATCTGGAACGTGTTGGGGGTTGGAGAGCGAGGGTAGAGGATAAGGAGTGGGAGGAGTGTCCAGTCTTGTGACTCAGGGAGAATGGAAGGAAGAGGGGGAGGAGTGGAAGGTTTGAATGATAGGATGCTGGGCGAAGGGGTATATGGCTGTTGATCTGGGTGGCCACGTGGCCCCAGCTGAAAGACAATATCTCTGACTTTTCGGATTAGAGGGAAGTAGAAGGATCCTTCTGGGGGGCCACCTGACTCTGAGAATAGGCCATTCTGAAGCACAGAGAATCTGCCAGGTACGGCATTTTACTGAAAAAGAAAGATTCTGGGCCCTTGAGCGGACATCAGTCCAATGATCAAGTGTCAGGGACAGAGAAGTGGAAGTGCTTTGTCCCATAATGAGAGTTACTCAAACAGGGACAGTGAAGACACAAACGCAACACAGACAAAGACAAACAGTAAACGTTTAACATGAGTCCAAGACAAAGATTAGAACTGAGTAACTGCCAAAACCTGATGGGTTAGACAATAAAGACAGCCGGAAAACTCAACATGAGTTCAGAACAATGACCAAAACTGAGTAGCCGGCAAAACCTGATGGGCTGGCGAACCGAATCCTGAAGCAAAATATAAACGAGTTGAAGAAATTAGTATTCCTTGATTTCTCTAGTCCTCTGGAGTGTCCCCCAGGAACGTGGCCTGTAGCTCTGTGACACATCTGTCAGCCACCATCAGAGAGAGCTAATGCTCTTCACTGACAGCCACTTTGCCAATCCATAACCTGAAACCCAAAACCAGAAAGAGGTGCCTTACTTACCCCGAGAGGAGTCCATTGGGGTCTTTTGTCCGCCGCTGCCGGATATCTCACCTGTGGCCTCCAGATGAATAGGTGGGGCGAACGTCAGAGAAAAAGACCACCAAGAGGCTTTCTCATGCAACAGCAAAGGTTTTATTGGGGGTCCAGCATGCTGGGGCTCAGAGCTCACTTTAGAGGAGCAAAGAACAAAGAGCCCTGAGAACAACTTGAGCAGAGTTTATATCCATTCCTTAGAGAGGGCAGGGACTTTACATACATGATAGCCTCCTTTAGCAATTCATCATATACCATGGCAAAATCAAATAACAACTCTAAAGCATGATTAGCACTTTCATTTGCGGGAACAATTCGGGCAGGGTGTGATTGGTCAGCCCTAAGAAGGGGTATACATTTAAACTGATTGGTTGAATACCTGAGATGTATACTTGCTGAGCTGCAGGGATTCTGGGAAAGGGTTGTTAAGTAACTAGGTAGTCAGGGAAGATTTCAACACACATCTAATGGGCAGATCCGGGAATTGTCTAAACTGCCACAGGAAAGTGCAGCTTGGAAAGTTTACAAACCTGGTTCTTTACATTTCAATTTCAATTTCAATTTCTTTTATTCTTTCAGAACCTTACAGAGAAAGGCAAGAGGCTTAATCCACAATGACTGCTCTTTTGGCCATTTTGGTTTTGGATGCACACATGGGATCTTTCTTTCGATCCATCTGGTGCTGATAATCTAAGTCACAGCCTCACACAGGGCCAAGAGGCTAATTAAGACACAACCAATTTCAAAGCAATTACTACTCTGAGGTCAGTTACAGAACTCAGTCTCTGAGGAGAATCACACCAGTGTTCAAGGCTAGGTGCACCCAGTCATCTTTTCCAACCACCACATAAATGACCACAATTAAAACCAAAACAATTCCACATGGCCCTCATCTTCTTCCATAGAGTCACTCATCATAACCTCTGGCTGGAGGATTCCTTGAATGGCGCAGCTCAAGAGAGTGTCCAAAATAAGCTTCCTTGCCCCTCATTTGCCTAAACTCAGGGTGGCCTGGACACCCTTCCTGTGAACTAGGATTGATCACATACGTCTGCCGCTAATACTGCTCTACTTCTCCAATTAGAGGCCTACTGACTGTCAGGTATAAATTCCTTATGTGATTTGGATTCATGATTAAACCCAAGCACCTCTGAAGAGCTTGGAAGAACTCATTTGACCCAAAAAATCCCTATACTCCCTTGAAGAAGGTCAGGAACCTAACAGAGGAAGGCAAGAGACATCATCCACAATGACTTATGTTTTTGCCATTTTGGTTTTGGATGCACACATTGGATGTTTCTTTAGATCCATCAGGCGCTGAAAATCTAAGCCATAGCCTCTCACAGGGCCAAGAGGCTGATTCAGACACATGGCTTTCCAAAGCAATTAAGCAAAGAGCCACAGGTGATGCCCATTCATTTCCATTTGAAAACTGTTTCCTTCAGGCTTCAACAAGGGGTGGCCTGAGGCAAAGACCTTCCTGACATTCAGGGCAAAAGATCAATAGGTTAGCAAAAGGCCCAAAACAGGGTTTCTCCACTGAGGCTTTTCTGGTCACACTGATATCTGAGTTATCTGAGATGCTCCAATTCCCTCCAGCTATCCAGAACATAGCCATGTCGCAGAGTTTGGAGGTGGTACATATTTTGGACACAAAACCATGAACCTATTCTGGAGAGTGGCCAAAATTCAGGAAGAAAACAGAAACTTAGTAAGATAGTAGGTGTTGCCCATCGATAAGGCAACCTGCAGTCCATTACTAAAATGGACAGGATGAATGCTGGGAAGCTTTCTACTAGACAGGACACATCCATTGATGCATTCTCTTTTCTAATGTCTACAACCATGGACACAGTGGGAGACACAGACACAGAAACACTTGCCTTGTCAAAGTTCTTTCTAGAAATAGTCCACTCCAAACCAAACACACTGCCTTTCCTACCTATTCTCAGAACATGAGACAAAACCACAAACTCACACACACACTCAAAAAGGCACCTCCTTCCCCCAAGTAAGTCTGTGACTATCCAGAGTGTCCTTTGACTGGTGGGCCATTTTATGTTCCCCCGAAAAGGCCTGTCTTGTCTTAGATCTGGTCTCCTTGTCAAACACTGTGAAGTTGTCAGGAGCCTGTTCTGACCACTACATGCTTTCTCAGGGAAGGCCCGTCTTCAGAACTCTCCTCGCATTTGGCCATCCTCACATCAGTAGGTACCAAAAAAGACAGACTCTGTCCTTGGTAAATCCAAACATGTGAGCCCACTGGGACTGAGACTGGGACTGGCTCTGTGTGCCTGGCTTCCTGGATCCCAAATTCAGAGAGTTCCATCACCAAGGAAGTGAGGTAGGTCACTTATTTCAAGAATTTAATGAGTTCACTGCCTTGGCAACCACTTTGTTATAACAATTGCTTCCAAGGGTCCCATGAGATGGAGGATACCCTACTTCCTCTGACACTTTCACTAGTTAGAATGGTATATCAACCATATGGAACCAGAAACAGCTCTCCACATTGTCCTGGTTTGGTCCATATTCTCTCCATTAAAAATAGAGAGGCTGATTCAGACACAACCCTTCATCCTGACAAGGTTGTTTGCCATGGAAGATGACTTTTGCTCTCTCAGGTCCTACATAGCTGCCTAATACTTCTCCAGGGATCATTTCTGCTTGGACCATTGAGTTTCTAAGCAGGTGGAAGATCCCCTACATTCCTGTATTGTAAGACAAACTCTGTCCCTGCTCTTCTGTAAAGGTAGATTGAGGGAAGAGTGTATGGTTAGGGTTAATAACAGGTTCGATTTTGGTGAGGAGTCATTCTGTTGGATGAATAATGGTATTGGGAACCTGCGATATTTACAAGAATATATAGGTAAAATATAAGTATGGAAACAGAAATCTAGGTATGATTTGAAGCCCAGAAAGACATTGGGACCTTCATTGGGATACTTAGCTTTGAATTATGTTCTGCACAGATGTCTCAGATAAATCGATATACAATGTTATAGGACCTTGTACCTTGGATGATTGAATGTCGAAGAGAACATCCAGGATAAAAGGGATAGTTGGTAGTATTAGGAAGACAGTTTGTACGTTTAAAAAGAAGAGTGAGTATAAGTTTTGGACCAAAAATTCTTTAGCAATAGGGTTTCGGGTAGAGAGTGAATATGAATGTCAGAACGTGTGAAGAATCAGTCACAATGATGAACTGGGGAAAATATGTAGGAAAGCAGATATCCATAGAGACATTAGGAAATCATGCAAAGTGTAAAGTGAGTGATTGGATTAGACATTTTCAATATGATTGAGTTTCAATATATAATCTTAGGAAAAAACAAATATGTAGTCCCCAAAAAGATTGACAAGTGGGAGCATTAGGCAGCCTGGACATGGATGTTTTTAGTAATCCATGTTCATTTTCCATTTAGACTTTGGTACAATCATAAGTGTGATGTTTGCATTTTCTGACCAGAATATTACTGTGATAAAATGTATATGTGGATCAGGTAACATGAGTATTTCTTCCACCATTTCTTGGAGCCATATTTTGAAGATGTATAAATTAGTATTGTGGGTAAAAATAGATGTACCCTGTGTCTATGAATATAGAGATAATGCATGAATAGAGCGTAGTGTGAATAAATAATATTACTTGTTCCAACTTTAAATAATGGATAAAATTGATATCTAAAAATATTCAGGAAATCTTATATTGATATACATACATTCATTTCAACCAGTAATACATCTAATGGTAATATTAGGGTTGTGGTTTATCCTGAAGTGTGTGTGAGTTTTGCTTCAAACTGATTATGGAAATCAAATATAATATTTTTGGAAAGAAGTCTCATGAAAAGACCAGTCAAGAAACATGGAAGAATACTTGTGTTCTGAAGCAGGAAGTGATTGACATTGAAACAAATGTCTAAAAATTTGTGAACTTGTGGATAAAATATATATCCTACGATGTGCATAAACTGCAGAAATAGTAATGTACCATTGTTGAATAAAAATGAACGTCAAATTATATGTCATGTCCCATAGGAGTCTACTTGCGTTGATATTAAACTGGGTCAGTTACTCTAGAAATATTAGCATTTGTGTGCAGCTTTCACTGAAGTCAGTTTTCAGTACTAGGAAACAAATATATATTTCAAGTTGATGAATAATTCTGAGAATAATCTTGTGAAAAATCGATTATAAATCTAAATACATCAACATGAATAAATTTAGGGAGTATATATAAGACACATATATTTCATATTTTGAAAAATCTGGAGAGTATGTATATATATATATATATATATATATATATATATATATATATATACACAAAACATACACACAGACTATAAAAAGTAGCAATACATATGCTAATCGAAATTCATCATTAAATATATATAATTCACATATGCAAAAATAATTATTTTACTGAACATGGATTTTTGTATAATGTTTTTCTATTAGGAAGCTCACACATAGGTTGAATTTTCAGTTTCAACAGCGTTTAGGAGGAGGGATCTCTTCTCACAATTTGTATCTTCCAAGTCAGACAAAACAAAAAAATTAACCTGTGATACCAGGTAGGATTCTATATGTGCATATAAATATACATGTGCTGAATAGTCTATAGAGAAAGGGAGACAGGAATTCACATATTAGTTAATTTTAAAAACACATGGAGAATTATTTTAACCAAAAATTGACTAGATTTATAACACCTACCCTTTATCATGTAAAAGGCAAGTCCAAATATACACCATGCCTCCACTGAACTGCATGTATTTCTATTTTGTTTTGGTTATTTTTCCTCCATCATATTAGGATTAGTAGTCAGAGTCTAGTAGGGTATGGGTTAGTGTCATGGTTTCAGTATTTTGATTGGAAAATAAGAAAATGAATCCAATGTGTATGCAAATATGTGCCACACAAAAATATTCCCACTCTCATCCAGAACAATGAATTGCCATTACCTTCACCCCAAATAAGACACAATTAGAGGAGAAGAGTTAGAAAATCTGTGAATACATATATGGAATGGAACATAATCAGGAGTTCACAACCTTGGAGGTGGTAGAGGAGTTTCCAAAAGTTAGGGTCAGGGTAAACACTCCACAAACATGGAGCTCTGCTGGCCTAAAAACTTCTTGAGAAACTGTCTCTGAGTTCGGGCACTTGAAATATATGTTGTTGTCAGGAGCTTTAGCTTCATTTGTAGTGAGACCATCAAAGATGGGTCTGCATCTATGTGACCTGGAGAACATGGTTTCTTTTTTTTTAAATGAACATAAGGGAGCAGTGCTGAATTCTCTCTTTGTAGGTAAACTGTGGCCACTCGGGTCTAAGTGTCTCCCCATGTGGACTGTGAAGCCATTTGGTCATCCTCTATTTTTTGTGGTGTTTCTTGCTGCTGCACTGGGAGTATGGTATTTACTTAACGAAATACAATGAGTTCAACTGGGACAAAATGCTAGAGTGAGTTCTGTCATGTGTGGTGGGTCAGGTTCTCCAGGAGAATGCACCAACAAGTCTTCTATCCAACATAGCTTGTCCCCTTGACCATAGCAACCTGTTTCTTAAAATTGACGTTAAACCTCTCCATATAACGAGATGCCTTTACATATAAGGGTCTGCTGGCTACACTATTTCAGTCACAAGCCGTTTGGAAGCCAATGGAAGATCCACATGACCCCACCACAGATATTTTATCACACATCTGCACACCACTGCTCTAGGCCCACTACTCAGCAGGCTCCAACTTACTGGCATCTCTGTTCTACACCATTTTCATAAAACCAAGTCAATTAAGCCACTGTCTGGTACACTCATGATCAGAAACAGGACATCCAAAGATTCTCCAGTGCCACCTGGTCATAGGAATTTCAAATATATCATGGTATTTATCTGAGATTAGGAAGATAGACGGTAGGATTAAAAAGAAGGGTGAGTAAAGGATTTGGACATTAAGTTCTGCTTCTCCAATTTGACGCGTATTGTCATGCATGGGCGACTCTCATGCCTGGCCTCCGAAAATCCCAACACAATTCATAGCAATACATCTCTAAGGTCATTTCCAAAACTCCGTTTCTAAGGGGAATCACACCAGAGTTCAAGCCCAGGTGGACCCATTCATCTCTTCCAACCGCCACACAAGTGACCACAATTAAAAACAAAACACTCCCACATGGCCCTCATTTTCTTCCATGTAGACACTCATCATAATCCCTTGCTAGAGGTTTCCATGAGGGACACAGTCCAAGACAGTGTCCAAAATAAGCTCCCTTCCCCCTCATTTGCCTAAAGTCAGGGTGGCCTGGGCACCCTTCCTGTCAACCAGGAGTGATCAAATAGGACTGCCATTAATGCTGCTCTGCTTCTCGAATTTGAGGCCTACTGACTGTGGGGTTTAGATACTTTATGTGAATTGGAGTCATGAGAAAACCCAAGAATCTCTGGGCTTCCCTCTGCAGGGCTTTGAGGAACCCATTTGAGTGAGTCTAGGAGTTGGACCAAAAGTTCTTTAGCAATAAGGTTTTGGTGAGAGAGTAAATGTAAATGTCAGCACATTTGAAGGGTCATTCCCAATGATGAACTGGAGAAAAGGTATTTGAAAGCAGATATCAATGGAGACATTAGGAAATCAGGCAAAGTACAAAGTGAGTGGTAGGATAAGACATTATTAACAGGGTTGAGTTTGAATATATAATCTTAGGAAGAAACAGATATGTAGTCACCAATAGGAATAATATTTGAGAGCATTAGGGAACCAGGACATGGATGTTGTTAGTAATACATGCTCACATTCAATTTAGGCTTTGGTACAGTCATAAGTGTGACCCTTGCATTTTGTGTCAGGAATATTACTGTGATGAAATGTATATGTATATCAGGTGACTAGAGTATTTTTTCCACCATTTCTGAAAGCAATATTTTAAAGACTTATAAATTAGTATTGGGGATACAAATACATAGACCCTGGGTCTATGAATATAGAGATGATGCCTTAATAGACCATACTGTGAATAAATAATATAACAGGTTCCACTTTTAATATTGGATTGAATTGATATCTGAAAATACATAAGAAATTTTATGTTGATATACAATCATTCATTCCAAACAGTTATACATCTAATGGTAATAATAGAGTTATGGTTTATCATGATGGGTGTGTGAGTTTGCCACAAAAGTGATTATGGAAATCGAAAACAATGTGTTCAGAAAGAAGTCTCATGAAAAAACCAGTCAAGAAAGCTGGAGGAATACATGTGTTCTGAAGCAGGAAGTGATTGAAAGTGAAACAAATGCCTATAAATTTGCTAAATTGTGGAAGAAATATATATCGTATGATGTGCATAAAATGAAGAAAACTAATATACCAGTGTTGAATAAAAATGAACGTCAAAATAGACATCATGGAACATAGGAATCTACTTGCACCGATGTTAAACTGGGTAAGTTACTGTAGAAATATTAGCATTTGTATATACCATTCACTGAATTTAGTTTTCAGTACTAGGAAACAGATATGTAGTTCAGGTGGATGAATATTTCTGAGAATAATCTTGTGAAAAGTTGATTAGAAATCCAAATATATGAACATTAATGAATTTAGGAGTGTATAATAAGACACATATATTTTACATTTTGAAAAATCTGGAGAATATATATATATATATATATATATATATATATATATATATATATATATATACACACACACACACAAAACCCACACAGAGCAATTAAAAAGTAGCAATATATATGCCAATCAATATTCATCGTGAAATTTATATGATCCACATATCCAAAAATATTTATTTTACTGAACATGGATTTATATATAATGTTGTTCACCTAGGAAGCTCCCCCATAGGTTGAATTTTCTGTTCCACAATTTGTATCTGTCAAGTTGGCCACCTCACAAGTATGTACGTGTGATACCAGGTAGGATTCAATATGTGCATATTCAAATACATGTGCTTAATAGGCTACAGAGAAAGGGAGACAGGAATTCACATATTTGTTAACTTTAAAACCACACGGAGAATTACTTCAATTAAAAATTGACTAGATTTATAACTCCAAACCTATGTATTGCAAAAGGCAAGCCCAACTATACACCACCCCTCCTCTGAACTGCTTGTATTTCTATTCTGTTTGAGTTATTTTTCTCCATCACATTAGGATTAGTAGTCAGAGTCTAGCAAGCTATGGGTTAGTGTCAGGGAATCAGTATTTCGAATGGAAAATTGGAAAATGAACACAATGTGTATGCAAATATGTGCTACACAAAAATCTTCTTATTCTCTTCCAGAAAAATTTATTGTAATTAACTCCGCCCCAAGTAATACAGAATTAGAGAAGAAGAGTTAGAAAATCTGTGAATACATATCTGGAATGGAATATGCTCAGGAGTTCACAACCTTGGAGGTGTTAGAGGAGTTTCCCAAAGTAAGGGACACAGTAAACATTTCTCAAATGTGGAGCTCTGGTGCCCTAAAGACTTCTTGGGAAACTGCCTATGTGGTTGGGCACTTGAAATATATATTGTTTTCAGGAGCTTTTGATTTCTTTCTAGTGAGACCATCAAAGCTGGGTCTGCATCTATGTGACCTGGAGGACATGGATTCTTATTTTCCAATGTACATGAGGTAGCAGTGCGGAATTCTCTCTTTGTAGGTAAACTGTGGCCATTGTGGGCTAAGTGTCTCCCTGGGGGACTGTGAAGCCATTTGGTCATCCTCCAATTTTCATGGTGTTTCTTGCTGCTGCACTGGGACTTTGGTATTTGCTTCACGATATACAAGGAGTTCAAATGGGACACAGTGGTGGAGGAAGTTCTGTCTTGTGCGGTGGGTCAGGGTTCTCAGGAGAATGCACCAAGCAGGCTTCTATCCCTCATAGCTTGCCCCCTTGTCCATAGAAACCTGGTTCTGAACATTGCCCTGAAACCTCTCCATATAACAATATGCCATTTCATTGAACATTCTGCTGGCTGCACCATGTCAGTCACAAGCAATTTGGAAGCTAATGGCAGATTGACATGGCCTCACAAAGATGTTTTATCATACACCTTCCCACCTCTGCTCTAGGCCCACCACTCAGTAGGCTCCAACTTACTGGTATCTCTGTTCTACACCATTTTTATGAATCCCAGTCAATCAAGGCACTGCCTGATAGATTCATGAATGATGTAGGACATCCAAATGTTCCCAGTGCGACCAGGTCATGGGAAATTCAAAAATTTCATGGTATTTATCTAGGCATTTTTCAAGGATGAAGTTGGAGGCACTGTGGGTTTTAATTCATTCGGGAACCATTAAATGGTGAGGATGCTCATTTCAATGAACGCTATCGAGAACTCTCACAGGCAAGACTTTCCAAAGAGTGGCCAAAAGGTCACATGAAGCCAGGCTCATTGAGGTCTACAATGTGAGGTCCATGTTTGTTTTGATTCTCAACTATGGCTGACATGCCTTTAAGAATAAAATCATGTGATATCCTGGCTGAGATTCCCAGTGCTCTGTGGAAAGGTACCCTGGGCCTATATCTCAGTTTCCATGGGCGACTCTCATGCGTGTCCTCCTAAAATCCCAACACAAGTCATGGCAATACTTCTCTGAGGTCAGTTTCAGAACTCACTCTCTAAGGGGAATCACGCCACTGTTCAAGCCCAGGTGGACCCAGTCACCTCTTCCAACCGCCACACAAATGAAAACAATTGAAACCAAAAAAAATCCCACATGGCCCTCATTTTATTTCATATAGACACTGAACATAACCTCTTGCTAGAGGTTTCCATGAGGAGCACAGTACAAGACAGTATCCAAAATAAGCTCCCTTGCCCCTCGTTTGCCTAAAGTTTGAGTGGCCTGGACACCCTTCCTGTGAAACAGGAGTGATCCAATAGGCCTGCATTTAATACTGCTCCACTTCTCCAATTTGAGGCCTACTGACTGTGGGATTTAGATTATTTATGTGTATTGGAGTCATGATAAAACCCAAGCACCAATGGGCTAGCCTCTGCAGGGCTTTAAAGAACTCATTAGACCCAAAGGATCCTTATTCTCACTTGATGGAGGTCAGGAAACTTACAGAGAAAGACAAGAGAATTCACCCACAATGACTGCTCTTTTGGCCATTTTGGTGTTGGATGCATACATGGGATCTTTCTTTACATCCATCAGGTGCTGACAATCTAAGCCACAGCCTCACACTGGGCCAAGAGCCTGATTCAGACACATCCCTTTCCAAAGCAATTAAGCAAAGAGACACAGGTGATGCCCATTCATTTCCATTTGAAAACGGTTTTCTTCAGGCTTCACAAACGGGTTGGCCTGAGGCAAAGTCCTTCCTGACTCAGGGGAAAAGAACAATTGTTAAGCAAAAGGCCCAACCACGGTTTCTCCACTGAGATGTTAGTAGTCACACTGATATCTGAGTTTTCTGAGATGCTCGCCATTCCCTTCAGCTATCCAGTATATGGCCATGTGACAGAGCTTAGTGGTGGTACATATCTTGGACACAAAACCATGAGCCTATTCTGGAGAGTGGCCAGAATTCAGGAAGAAAACTGGAACTTAGGAAGATAGCAGGTGTTACCCATTGATTATGCAAGCCCTGGTCCATTCATTAATTGGGCAGGATGAATGCTCGGAAGCTTTCTAATAGACAGGACACATCCATTGATGCATTCTTTTTTTCTAATGTCTACAACCACGGACACAGTGAGATACACAGACATAGAAACACACGCCCTGTGAAACGACTTAGT
Source organism: Callospermophilus lateralis (assembly GCF_048772815.1). Classification (NCBI taxonomy): domain Eukaryota; kingdom Metazoa; phylum Chordata; class Mammalia; order Rodentia; family Sciuridae; genus Callospermophilus; species Callospermophilus lateralis. Next base: position 1,035,869 of record NW_027514364.1, read on the forward strand.
AGAAACATTTCACTCCAAACCTCAAAACCGTCTTTCCTACCTATTCTCAGAACATGAGACAAAACCACAAACCCACACCAACACCCAAAAAGGCACCTGCTTCCCTCAAGTAGGTCTGTGACTATCCAGAGTGTCCTCTGACTTCTGGACCATACTATGTTCTCCCAAAATGGCCTGTCCTTTATCAGATCTGGTCTCCTTGGTCAACTCTGTGAAGTTGTCAGGAGCTAGTGGTGAGCCACTACCTGCTTTCTCAGGAATGGCCCCTCTTCAGAGCTTTTCTGGTATTTGGCCATTCTCACATCAGTAGGTACCAAGAAAGATTGACTCTGTCCTTGGTAAATCCAAACAAGTGAGCCCACAGGGACTGTGACTGAGACTGGCTTGGATGCCTGGCTTCCTGGATCCCATGTTCAGAGAGTTCCATCACCACGGAAGTGAGGTGAGGTCACTTCCTTCAGGAACTGAATGAGTTCACTGGCTTGGCAACCACTTTGTCCTAACAGTTGCTTCCAAGGGTCACATGAGATGGTGGCTGCCCCAACTTCCTGTGACACTTTCACAAGTTAGATTGGTATATCAACCATAGGAACCTGGGAACAGCTCTCCACAGAGGCCTGGTTTGTTCCATCTTCTCTACATTAGGACGAGAGAGGCTGATTTGGACACAACCCTTCATCCTGGCCAGGTTGTTTGTCATGTAAGATGACTTTTACTCTCCCAGGTCCTTCATAGCTGCCTACATCTTCTCCAGAGGACATTTCTGCATGGACCTTTGAGGTTCTCAGCAGGTGGAAGATCTACTACATTCCTGTATTGTAAGACTAACTCTGTCCCTCCTCTCTGTAATGTTAGATTGAGGGGAAAGTGTACGGTTAGTGTTAATAACATTTTCGATTTGGTTAGGAATCATTCTGCTGGATGAATAATGGTATTGGGAACCTGTGATATGTATGAGAATATATAGGTGAAATACATGTATGAAAACAGAAATCTAGGTAAGTTTTGAAGCCCAGAAGAGAATTGGGCCCTTGATTGGGATACTTAGCTTTGAATTAGGTTCTGCACAGATGTGTCAGATTAATCAATATTCAATGGCCTAGGACCTTGTACCTTGGATGATTGAATGTAGAAGAGAACATCCAGTCAAAAAGGGATAGTCGGTAGTTAAAGGTTAATAAAATAGGTACTTGTCACTTCCTGTTTCTCTGTATGCTTAACAAAACACTTTTGAAATCTTGAGAACTCTTTGCTAATCTTGTTCCCAGAATGTGCTCTCCCCAACTGCCAAACTGCAGAATGTACTCCCTCACCCGTGTGCACGCACACTGCCCACTCACCCGGACCCATCAATAAACTTTCCTCCCTGCCCTCTCCAAGAAAATTATATAAACTCTGCTTAAGGTGTTCTCAGGGCTCTCATCTCTTTTCAATTGAGCTCTGAGCCCCAGCATGCTGGACCCCCAATAAACCCTTTGCTGTTGCATGTGACAATCTCTTTGTGGTCTCTTCCTCCAAGGCTTGCCCGACCTTTTCATATGGAGGTTCCACTGAAATCCAGCAGCGGCGAATGTGAGACCCCATGTGTCGTGGCTTTCACTATTTGTGTATCTTTCATTATGGGACAGAGCACTTCAATGCCTCTGTCCCTGACCATTGATCACTGGCCCAAAGTCCACATAAGGGCTCAGAATCTTTTTTATTTAGTAAAACACTGGACCTGGAAGACGCTCTGTGCCTCAGAATGACCCACCTTTCGAGTCGGATAGCCTCTAGAAGGATCTTTCTACTTCCCACTAATTTAAAAAGTTAGAGATATTGTCTTTTAGCCAGGGCCACATAGCCATCTGGATCATTCCGCCATATATCTTAACTTTGCAGGACCTCTGCAAATCTCCTCCTCCATGGGTGAAGCCTTTCCTTACCGCTGCCCCTGCTCCTACTCCTTCTCCCATGATCTCTCAAACCCTCTGCTCTTCTTCCTTCTCCACCCTCTGTTCTCCCTGAGTCACAAGATTTGACTCTACTGGATTCTCCTCCCCCTCCTTATCCCCTGCCCTCTTCCCCCAATCCCCAACACCCTCTAAGTGATTCCCCTGCTGCTGACTCAGCCTCTCTGCAATTGGAGGAGCACAGCACCCTCCAGATAGCTCCCCAGTGGCACACACAGCCCTTCCTTCCCTTGAGGAAGCTGGCCCGGCTATAGGAACTCGCCAGCAGTGAATAGTTGAAAACACTGGAACTCCCATGATGCTCCCCCTCCATCCCTATGGGCCAAAGATTGACGACGGCCATGGGGGAAAAAATGCAAGCCTATCAGTTTTGGCCATTCTCCTCTTCAGACGTACATAATTGGAAATATAACAATCCCCCTTTTTCTGAGCACCCCACCTGGCCCACAGGTCTGGTTGAGTCATTGATGTTTTCACACTAGCCTACTTGAGATGACTGCCAACAACTCATAGGGACTGTCTTCATGACAGGGGATCAAAATAGAATACTCCTGGAAGCTGGAAAAAAATATCCTCTGACCAGATGCGTGACTGACACAACTTCCCAAGATAATCAAAGCCAGCTTTCCTTTGAACCAACCCAACTGTGGCCCCCAAATCTTTGAAGGTAGGGAGCATCTGTTCACTTATCACCGGGCTCTAATAGTGGGTTTCCGTGCGGCCGCTAGGCGACCAACTAATTAGGCCAAGGTAAGAGAGATTATTCAAGGGCCTGAAGAACCTCTCTCTATGTTTCTAGAGAGAATTATGGAGGCATATAGAAGATACACTCCTTTCAATCCTCAGGCAGAGGATCAAAAGTCATCTGTCACAATGGCCTTTATTGGGCAAGCTGCCCCGGATATTAAAAGAAAGTTAAAATGCTTAGATGGATTACAAGATATGACTTTGAGAGATTTAGTCAGAGAAGCTGAGAAGGTATACTTTAAGAGAGAAACTGAGGAAGAGAAGGGAACAAAGGGAGGATAAAAGAAACAAAAGACAGACTAAGGCGCTGACTAAGGTCCTGGTCACAACAACAAATAGGCCAGAAATTAAGAAACAGGGAGACAGGAAGGGATACCTGGGCCCACGCCAGAGGCCACTCCTTGCCTCAGATCACTGTGCCTACTGTAAAAAAAAGGACACTGGGCCAAAGAGTTCCCTAGAAAGAGACAGCCACTCCTGCCAGCCATTCTGACTCTTGAGGATGACTCCAAAAGTCGGGGCTAACATCCCCTCCCGGAGCTCAGGGTAACTTTTGAAGTGTAGGGGACCCCAGTAAACTTTGAAGTGGATACAGGGGCAATATACTCAGCCCTCAAGGCCCCATTGGGCCATCTATCAAATAAAAGGTCTCTAGTTCAAGGGGCAAATCGCAGTAAGTATCGGGCTTGGACAACTAAGAGGACCATAGACCTGGGAAAAGGAAAATCCATCAATCCTTCCTAGTAATCACAGAATGCCTGGCCCCATTGATGGGCAGAGATCTGCTCACCAAGCTCTGGGCCAAAATAACTTTTAACCCTGAAGGCAACCAAGTGGGATTTCTAAATCCTTCAGTAGAAACTCCTATAGTCATGGCTCTAACTATGTCAGTAGAAAATGTACATCAACTCACTCAACTTTGTTCAAAGAAACTGCAGGCATTCCTGAAGGATCAAGAACAGAGTTTTCCACTGACCAAATCACAGCAAAAGGACTGAATGGGTAACAAAAGCCTGTCGGGTCCATCAATTGGTTTATGCTTACCCTTCCAAGCTTCCTGGAGGAAAGCACCTAGGAGGAAAAAGACCAGGACAATTCTGGGAAGTGAACTTTACTGAAATTAAGCATGCAAGGTATGGACTTAAATATCTCCTAGTCTTTGTAGATACATTTTCAGGATGGATTAAAGCCTTCCCCACCAAAAAAAAGAAAGAAAGAAAGAAAGAAAGAAAGAAAGAAAGAAAGAAAGAAAGAAAGAAAGAAAGAAAGAAAAAGAAAGAAAGAAAGAAACAGCACAAATGGTGGTCAAGAAGATCCTGGAAGATTTTTTTCCAAGATACGACCTGCCTAAGGTAACAGAGTCTGATAATGGACCTGCATTCATGACCCAGGTACGTTAGGGGTTAGCCAGTACCCTGGGGATTACATTGTGCTTATAGACCACAGAGTGCAGGACAGGTAGAATGAATGAATAGAACCATTAAAGAGACCTTAATGAAATTAAGCTTAGAGACCGACATAAAAGATTGGACAATGCTTCTGCCTTATGCAATGTTTCATGCAAGAAATTCTCTCTCTGTTTCTTTGTGTAACCTCACCCACTATGAAATTCCCTATGGGGCCCCTATTCCAGTAAGGGACCTAACCCCAACTCTAAGACCTAACGATCCCTTCCACACCACCATGCTTGACAGACTTACAGCTGTTGAAAGAACTCAGCGATACCTGTGAAAACAGCTGGCCACTGCCTACCAACCTGGAGATGAGGGGACTCCACATCAATATCAAGTAGGAGACTTTGTCTATGTAAGACAACATCAGGTGTCATCCCTGGAACCCCACTGGAAAGGACCATACCAGGTTCTACTTATAACACCTACAGTGGTAAAGGTAGACAGAATCACTTCCTGGATCCTGGCCTCTCATCTCAAGCCTGCACCCTGTCCAGACTCTGCCTGGAAACTGGAAGAGAGTGGTAACCCTTTCAAATTGTGTATTCGCCAGGTGGATGAAGCTATAGAGTCTCTCCTTGACCACCAGTAGTTCTAACCCTCATCAGCCCTTTCAGCAGCGATGGCTGATCACAAATCCTACTGGAGAAGAAGTATAATCTATCTCACATATAGCCCACTTTGGGACCTGGTGGCCATTTCTCCACCCAGACATTTGTTAGCTGGCTATAGGTCTTTCCTATTAGGATATCCCTGATGAAGAGGATACCACTAAAATTCCATTAAATACCTTTTGTACCATAAATAATGGAAACAAACATTATGGATGTCGGGACAGGTAAGCCAGGTGCAGGTTGGCTAGCCTAGATTACTATGTTTGCCCGGCAGACAATCAAAGCCACAAACAGCAACAGCTGTGTGGAGGAAAAGCCAATTTCTTCTGTAAGTCATGGGGATGTGAGCATACAGGGGCTTCCTGATGGAACCCGAACTCCTCATCAAATTCTGTACACAGCATTGGCCATATGACCAATTAGATAACCAAAACCCATGGCCCCCAGAGGGATCTCTAGATCCTCAAATACTGTGTGACCTTTTTAACTTCTGCAAGTGCTCAAAAGGGTAAAAGGAGATTCCCCTATGTGGAGGCCTTTTCCCTCCTTCGCTCACATCCTGAACTATGCTTCTCCAATAGATCCTCACCCTCAGCCTTCATCTCCAGACTATCTGCTGTCACTCCAAACTCAGCAACCTGATTTCTTCCCTTCAATTACTAGATCAAAAACCCAAACCAACACCGGTTCTCAGACCATTGCCCCCTGGCTGAGAAGCAGGTACTGAGGTACCCCTCCACCGACTCACTCCTCTCTTCTCTTGTCACTGCCCGCACTGGGTCCCACCAGGTCCTCTTTCCAGCTAACCCATAGCTCAAACCAGCTGAGGAGAGCCCTCAGACCCTTATCCAAATGTAATGAAAATGGCCTTTAAAGTTGCTCTTTCATCACTGAAAACAGGTTACTAAAAATTTAAAGTCCCTCACAGGCTTTGTGGATACTCACTCCCTTCTTCCCCTCTGCTCTACCTGTTCTACTGCTCAAGTTTTGTTGCTAGGAATATCCCAAACCCCTTTCCCATTATTCTTTTACATCTCTCCTTTCTCATTCTCAGATCCATGAAGCTGCTCTAAGCCCCGACTTCTCTGTCTCCCCCCTCTGTACCAGGCCCACAGAAAAGTTTTCACTGACCTTCTCCAGGAGTCTTCACCATGGCTGACTTTAGGACTTTCAGCAAAAAAGTCCCTATAAACGATTTCAGTGTAGATAACCTTCCTCATTTAATGTTGCCCTGTTCCACTTGGCCACTGGCTAAAAATAATCAGCACTCCTAAGCTAGACACCCCCTTACTAGTTTTTCACAAAATATGTGAACAATTCCTCTGGCCTTGAACTGGGGCTTCACAGAGATGGCAACATTTCTAAGATAAAGAAGTTACCATCTGGGCTCCATGGTAACAGCTGGCAGGGGGGAAAAAAAAAGGGAAGTAAAAGCTCTCCCCCACCCAGTTGTCCTTGAAAAGTTAACTTGCCCAGAACAGAGGAAAAAAAAAACAGAAACAAAAACAGCTTTTTGTGAACTTCTGCAGAGTGTGATCTTCTTAGCCACTTCTCTTACATGTTGGGTACAAAATTCTGAAACTACCTAAACTTGGAATTCAGAAGATTAATTGATTACAACCGAAGCAATGCCCTCTGAATCTGGGTGCAACCAAATAGGACTGTTTCACTGTCTTTGGTGCTATCTTAGGTGCCTTGCCTTGTCCGTCCCTACAACAGTATAATTCTATATACTAAAACATTGTTGATGTTTTCATGAAATGAAAAACGGATGTGATTAATTGTGTAATGGTGCATATGTTACCCAGAATGCTCTATCATGACGGAGGTTCATTTGAAGATCGAATAGGTGGGACATACAACCCGGTTTCACTGGGAACATATGTCCCTCACTTTAGCCATCCTATAAAGAATAGGAGTTGCCACAAGGGTGGGCACAGGAACCACTGCTCTGGTCCATGGGACACAACAAATGACCCAGTTAGAAGCAGAAATAGACCAAAACTTAAATATATTAGAAACCTCCATAACAGCTTTGCAGGAATCTTTAACCTCTCTCTCTGAAGTTCTTGTACAGAACAGTTGAGGGTTGGACCTCCTCTTCATGAGTGAAAGGGACCTTTGTGCTGCATTGAGGGAGGAATGTTGTGTGAAGTTGTCAGAAGCCAGTGGTGAGCTACTACCTGCTTTATCAGGAAAGGCCCCTCTTCTTAGCTTTCCTGTCTTTTCGCCATCCTCACATCAGTAGGTACCAAGAAAGACAGACTCTGTCCTTGGTAAATCCAAAAAAAGTGAGACCACTGGGACTGGGACTGGGACTGGTTGTGCTTGCCTGGCTTTCTGAATCCCACGTTTAGAGAGTTCCATCACCCAGGACGTTATGTGAGGTAACCTCAATCAGGAAGTGAATGAAGTCACTGCCTTGGCAACCACTTTGTCCTAAGAGTTGCTTCCAAGGGTCCCATGAGATGGAGGGTGCCCCTACTTCCTGTGACATTTTCACACGTTGGAATGGTATATCAACCATAGGCACCCGAGAACAGCTCTCCACACAGGCCTGGTTTGGTCAATCTTCTCTACATTAAGATGAAAGAGGCTGATAAAGACACATCCCTTCATTCTGACCAGGTTGTTTACCATGGAAGTTGAGTTTTCCTCCCTCAGGTCCTTCATAGCTGCCTACAACTTCTCCAGGGTATCATTTCTGCATGGTCCTTTGAGGATCTCAGCAGGTTGAAGATCCCCTACATTCCTGTAGTGTAAGACCAACTTTTTCCCTGCTATTCTGTAAAGTTACATTGAGGGAACAGTGTATGGTTAGGGTAATAACAGGTTTTATTTGGGATAGGAATCATTCTGCTGGATGAATAATGGTATTGGGAACCTGTGATATTTACAAGAATATATAGGTGAAATATAAGTATAAAAACAGAAATCTAGGTAAGATTTGAAGCCCAGAAGAGCATTGGGCCCTTGATTGGGATACTTAGCTTTTAAATATCTTCTAAACAGATGTCTCAGATAAATCGATATACAATGGCATAGGACCTTGAAAATTGGATGATTGAATGTAGAAGAAAACATCCACTCATATAGGCATAGTTGGTAGGATTAGGAAGACAGTCAGTAGGTTTAGGAAGAAAAGTGAGTATAGGATTTGGACAAAAAGTTCTTTAGCAATAGGGTTTGCGGTAGAGAGTGAATGTAAATGTCACCACATGTGAAGAATCAGACACAATGATGAACTGGGGAAAATATATGGGGAAGCAGATATCAATGGAGATATTAAGAAATCAGGCAAAGTATAAATTGAGTGATAGGATTAGACATTTTCAACAGGGTAGAGGTTGAGTATAAAATCTTAGAAAGAATCAAATATTTAGTCACCAATAGGATTGACATTTGAGAGAATTAGGCAATCTGGACATGGATATTGTTAGTAATCCATGCACACTTTCCATTTAGGCTTTGGCACAGTCATAAGTGTGAACTTTGCATTTTGTTTCCAGAATATTACTGTGATAAAGTGCATATGTAGATCAGGTGACATCAGTATTTCTTCCACCATTTCTGTGGGCAATATTTTGAAGGTGTATAAATTAGTATACGGTGTACAAATAGGTGTTCCCTGTGTCTAGGAATATAGATAAAATGAATGAATAGACCATACTGTGAATAAATAATATTACTGGTTCCAACTTTAAATATTGGATTGAATTGATATTTACAAATTTACAGGAAATCTTATATTGAGATACATACATTCATTACAACCATTTATACATCTAATGGTAATATTAGGTTTATGGTTTATCATGAAGAGTGTGTGAGTTTTGCTTTAAAAGTGATTATTGAAATCTAAAATAAAATGAAGTATCATGAAAAGACCAGTCAAAAAACATAGAGGAATACTTGTGTACTGAAGCAAGAAGTGATTAAAAGTGAAACAAAAGCCTATCAATTTGCAAAATTGTGAATGAAATATATATCCTATGATGTGCATAAACTGAAGAAATAGTCATGTAACAGTGTTGAATAAAAATGAAGGTCAAAATACACATCATGTCCCATAGGAATCTACTTGCATTGATGTTAAAGTGGGTCAGTTACTGTAGAAAAATTAGGACTTCTATGCACCATTCACTGAATTTTGATTTCAGTACTAGGATACAATATGTATTTAAGGTGGATGAATATTTCTGAAAATAACTTTGTGAACATTTGGTTATAAATCCACATTCATGAACATGAATGCATTTAGGGATTGTATAATAAGACACATATATTTTACATTCTGAAAAATCTGGAGAGTGTGTGTGTGTGTATATATATATATATATATATATATATATATATATATATATATATATATAAAGAGAGAGAGAGAGAGAGAGAGAGAGAGAGAGAGAGGCATTAAAAGGTAGCAATATATATGCCAATCGAAATTCATCATGAAATATATAACATCCACAGATCCAAAACTATTCATTTTACTGAACATGGATTTATGTATTATATTGTTCAACTAGGAAGCTCACCCATAGTTTTAATTTTCAATTCCAACAACGTTTAGGAGGAGTGACCTCTTCTAAAAATTTGTATCTGCCAAGTCAGCCATCTAACAAAAATGTACATGTGATACCAGGTAGGATTCTATATGTACATTCAAAAATACATGTGCTGAATAGCCTACAGATAAAGGGAGATAGGAATTCACATATTTGTTAACTATAAAACACATGGAGAACTATTTCAATTTAAAATTGACTAGATTTATAACACCTACCCTTTATCATTCAAAAGGTAAATCCAACTATACACCATGCCTCTCTAAACTGCTTGCATTTCTATTCTGTTTGGGTTCTTTTTCTCCATCACTTTAGGATTGCTGCAATCTGGCTGGGCACAATTCAGGAGCCACTTGTCAAAAGAAACTAAAATTACTTTTAGAACCACACATGACTAAAAATTAGCTCCTCGGGAAAAACCCTCAGAGCCCAACTGCCACTACTGGCTTCCCACAAGCTCTCAACCTCCACACTCCTTCTCTTGAGGTCGATTGGCTGGGTCGTGTGGGCAGAGCCCAAAAAGTCCCACAATGAGCAGCTCCGTTGTCTGAAAGGGTGGGGAAACAGCCCAATGGCATTACCACAGAGGAGCCAATCAGCTAGATATTGCTGGGGCTGCTGTGAGCCAATCATCAGCTTGCAGTCTGAAAGGGTGGGGAAACTGCTCAATGAGCATCTCCAATGAGCATCACCGCAGAGGAGCCAATTAGCTTGATGTTGCTGGGGCCGCTGTTAGCCAATCATCAGCCGGCAGTCTGAAAGTTTGTTTGGCCCCTTGGGCTGTGCCTCTCAACACCTCCCCCTCTCTGTTTAAACAACAAGCATGTGGCTTAGGGACCATGCCTGCCTTAGGTTGTCCAATAGTACATATGGTGCTTACCCATTATCGAATGAGCTGACCTCAAGTTATCAGCCTCCAGTCTTAGATTGGTACCATTGCAATTGGATCTTACCCGTCACTAGCTACAGGTCCAGTATACAGTCACACCTGTGGAGAGGTCTTTGTACCAGCAGGGGGTGAGGTTCTTTGTCTCACCTCTGTTGGCCCCCAAATTTTAGCTGAACGACCATGACAGCAGAAGGGAGGAAGATACACCAAGCCAATTGACGGCTCCTTTTGGAAAAATTGTACCACCGATGACATCATCAGCAAAAATACCCCAACACTACCACAAGTCAATTCACCAACATATTGTTCACAATGCATGCAGGTGAGTTCACAATGCATACAGGTGATACATAGTCGAGGCAAGTTCTGCAAGCAGTTCAGTGATGGCTATTGCAGAAGCTGTAGATTGGTTTTATCTTTGTCTTTACAGGCACTGGGATGAAGATAGGAATTTTGGCAATAATGGCCAAAGAAAAATTATGTAACATTCCAGAAGGTACTAAAAGAAAACAATTTTCTTAACAATTTACATTGTCTTGAAGAGAATTATTAAATATAATGAAAAGAAAAGGTGAAAGTAAACAAACTGATCTGTTAACCTCCTTTTTTGTACACATTTTAAAACAATCCTCAACAGGTGTTTACCCAATTTAAATTAAAACATTTACATCAAGTGTATAAAAATATATTTGGATCCATTTTTTCATGAGCGCTCATCATATATGATATATGGACATACGTACATTCAAACATATAACAAAAAACACAAGTGTGCACACGTAATATAATACATACAACACATAACATAAGAGTAAAGGCCTTATAACATTTTACAGGTGAAATCTCCATTGCAATGTCTAAAAACTCTATAGTCCAAAAATAGAACTGATCAGCAAAACATTAACCTAGGTTTGTATGAGCTCAAAAAACAAAATAGAACTTCATGACATGGGAAAGGGTAATAATAAAATAGATATTGAAAAAAGCATCCTGGATTTGTCACAGATGTAAGAATAGCCAAACTGGAGTTCTGGATATCAGCTGTTATGGATTTGAGCCAAATCATATTCTTTTAATCTGTAGAAATCGCTTTAGTTAGTCTCTCTGGAATCCAAATCGGCTGCTGTTCTCCCTGTGGAAACACACAAACAGACCTCCAACTCCAGACAATTACTGGGTCAGGACATTTCCATTGTCCTGTTAGAATATCCTTCCAAAGTACCTTGGGCTTATGTACATTTTTTGGACACATATGCCTTTCCACAGGAATAAGCCCTGATGAATTCAAATTTCCAAAGTTTAGAGTAAAAAGGGTTATTTTAAGTTTATCTTTGGGGAATATATACCCCTTCAGAATTCCTTTTTTTTTTGTTTAATTAGTACGTTTTAATAGTTTGATGAGCTCATTTAACTATGCCTTGTCCCTGCGGATTGTATGGGATTCCTGTTATATGAGTAATGCAAAATGATGAGCAAAATTCTTTAAAAGAGGTAAAAGTATAACCAGGGGCAACATCTGTTTTTAACTGTTTTGGAATGCCCACAGTGGCAAAATTTTGTAAGCAATGAGCTATAACATCTTTAGTTTTTTTTCTCCGGCATGAAGGGAGTCCATCAAAAATTCAGAAGAAGTATCAACTGTAACATGCAAATATTTTAATTTTCCAAATTCTGGCAAGTTTGTGACGTCCATCTGCCAAATATGGTTAGGTATCAATCCTCTAGGATTGACTCCAAGATTAACTTGTGGTAAAATGGTCACACAATTTTGACATTGTTTTATTATTTGTCTAGCTTGTTCCTTAGTTATTTTAAAGCGCTTATGTATAGTATTAGCATTGACATGGAATTTTTTATGAAAATTTGTAGCTTCTTCTACTGTAGAGAAAATATGTATGTCATGCGTAGTTTTATCTGCTAAATCATTACCCAACTAAGGGCTCCAGGCAATCCTGTATATGTCCTGATATGCCCTATAAAGGACGGATCTTTTCTGTCCCAGATTAGACTTTGTATAGTGGAAAGAAAAGAGAAAACAGGAGAGGAAGGGGAAATTTGTTTCTTCCTAAGATTATATATTCAAACTCAACCCTGTTGAAAATGCATAATCATATCACTCACTTTATACTTTGCCTGATTTCATAATGTCTCTAAAGATATGTGGTTTCCTGCATATTTTCACCAGTTCACCATTGTGACTGACCCTTCACATGAACTTATGTTCACTTTCACTCTCTAACCACAACCCTAATGCTCCAGAACTTTTGTTCCAAATCCTATACTCACTCTTCTTCCTAAACCAACTCTGTACCTAATTCTACCTACTATCCGTTTTTGACTGGATGTTCTCTTCAACATTCAATCATCCAAGCTACAAGGTCCGATGCCATTGTATATCTATTTATCTGAGACATCTGTACACAATGTAAATCAAAGTTAAGTATCCCAATCAAGGGCCCAATGCCCTTCTGAGCTTCAAAATTACCTAGATTTCGATTTTAATCGAAATTTTAGGGACAGAGTTGGTCTTACAATACAGGAATGTAGGGGATCTTCCACCTGCTGAGAACCTCCAAAGTCCATGCAGAAATGAATCCTGGAGAAGATATAGTCAGCTATGAAGGATCTGCGAGAGCAAAAGTCATCTTCCATGGCAATCACCCTGGTCAGGATGAAGGGATGTGTCTGAATCAGCCTCTCTCTTCTTAATGTAGAGGAGATTGACCAAACCAGGCCTGTGTGGATAGCTATTCCCGGGTTCCTAAGGTTGACATACCATTCTAATTTGTGAAAGTTTCAAAGGAAGTAGGGGAAGCCTCCATCTAATGGGACACTTGGAAGCAACTATTAGGACAAAATGATTTACAAGGCAGTGAATTTATTCAGTTCCTGAAGGGAGTGACCTCACCTCACTTTCTTGGTGATGGATCTCTCTGAACTTGGGATACTGGAAACCAGGCACATAGAGCCAGTCCCAGTCCCAGTCCCAATGGGCTCACTTGTTTGGATTTACCAAGGACAGAGTCAGTCTTTCTTTGTACCTACTGATGTTAGGATGGCAAAAGCAAGGAGAGCTCTGAAGAAGGGCCTTTCCTGAGAAAGCAGGTAGTGGCTAAACACTAGCTTCTGACAACTTAACAGAGTTGGTCAAGGAGAACAGACCTGAGACAGGACAGGACTTTTCAGGGGAAAATTGTATGGCCCACCAGTCAGAGGACACTCCGTAGAGTCACAGACCTACTTGGGGGAAGGAGGTGCCAATATGGGTGTGGTTTTGGGTTTATGATTTTGTCTCATGTTCTGAGAATAGGTAGGAAAGGTGGTTTGTTTTTTGGGGTTGAACTGTTTCTAGTAAGACGTTTGACAAGGCGAGTGTTTCTATGTCTGTGTATCCCACTATGTCCGTGGTTGTAGACATTAGAAAAGAGAATGCATCAATGGATTTGTCCTGTCTTGTAGAAAGCTTCCCAGCATTCATCCTGCCCAATTAATGAATGGATTGCAGCTTTCCTTAAGGATGGGCAACACCAACGATCTTAGTAATTTTCAATTTTCTTTCTGAATTCTCGCCAATCTCCAGAATAGGCTCATGGTTTTGTGTCCAAGATATGTACCACCTCCAAGCTCTGTGACATGGCCATGTACTGGATAGATGAAGGGAATGGCGAGCATCTCAGAAAATGCAGATATCAGTGTGACCAGTAAACTCTCAGTGGAGAAACCCTTCTTTGAGCCTTTTGCTTACATAATGTTCTGTTGCCTTGAATGTCAAGAAGTTCTTTGTTTCGGACCACCCCTTTGTGAAGCCTGAAGAAAACAGTTTTCAGATCTAAATGAATGGGCATAACCTGTGGCTCTTTGCTTACTTGCTTTGGAAATGGATGTGTCTGAATCCAACTCTATGCCCTGTGTGAGGCTGTGTCTTAGATTCTCTGCAACTGATAGATCTAAAGAAAGATCCCATGTGTGCATCCAAAACCAAAATGGCCAAAAGAGCAGTCATTGTGGGTGAAGTTTCTCTCCGTCCTCTGTTAGGTTCTTGACGTCCATCAAGTGAGAATTGGAATCCTTTGGGTCAAATGAGTTTTTCAAAGCACTGCAGATGTGGTTGGGTTTTCTTATGACTGAAATTCACATAAAGAATCTACACCTGACAGTCAGTAGGCCTCAAATTGCAGAAGAAGATCAGTATTAATGGCAGGTGTATTTGATCAATCCTGGTTCACTGGAAGGGTTTCCAGGCCACCCTGACTTTAGGCAAATTAGCGGCAAGGGAGCATGTTTTGGACACTGTCTTGGGCTATGCCCCTCATGGAAACGTCCAGCCAGAGGTTATGATGAGTGTCTATATGGAAGAAGATGAGGGCCATTGGGGAGTGTTTTGGTTTTAATTGTGGTCATTTGTGTGGCATTTGGAAGAGATGACTGGGTCCACCTGGGCTTGAACTCTGGTGTGATTCCCCTTAGAGACTGAGTTCTGGAACTGAGCTCAGAGAAGTATTGCCATTAATTGTGTTGGGATTTTATGAGACCATGCATAAGAGTCGCCCTTTAAACTGAGATCTAGCATTGAAGTGCTCTGTCCCATAATGAAAGATCCACAAACAGTGAAAGCAACGACACATGAAACAGACAAGACAAGACAATAAAGACAGGCAATGGACGTCCAACACTGAGATCAGGACTGAGTAGCCGGCAATAACCAATGGGCTGGCAATACCGAATCCAAAACAAAATATCACTGAGTCGAGGAATCTATTATAACTAAATTTCCCAAGTCCTCTGGGGCGTCCTCCAGGAACGTGGCCTGTGGCTCTGTGACACGTCTGTCAGCCACTGTCGGAGAGAGCTCACACTCTTCATCAATAGCCATTTTTCCAAGTCCTAACCTGAAACCTGAAACCAGGAATAGGAGACTTACTTACCCCAAGAGTAGCCCGTTGGGGTCTCTCATCCGCCGCTGCCAGATATCAGTGGAAACTTCATGTGTAAAGGTCGGGCGTGCATTGGAGGAAGAGACCACCAAGAAACTGACTCATGAAACAGCAAAGGGTTTATTGGAGTTCCAGCATGCTGGGGCTCAGAGCTCACTTGAATACAGCAGAGAGCCCTGAGAAGAGCTTGAGCAGAGCTTATATACTTTCCTTGCCGAGGGCAAGGAGGGAAGTTTATTGATGGGTCAGTGGGAGTGGGCAGTTTGCATGCAACCAGGTGAGAGAGTAAATTCTGCAGTTTGAAAACTGGGGACAGCACATTCTGGGAACAAGATTAGCAAACAGTTCTCAAGATTTCAACAGTGTTTTGTTAAGCATAGAGAAAAACAGGAAGTGACAAGTACCTATTTAATTAACCATTCAATAACAACTATACCTTTTTAAATGGATGTTCTCATCTACATTCAATCTTCCAAGGTACAGGGTCCTATGACATTGTATATCAATTTACCTGAGACATCTGTGCAGAACGTAATTCAACGCTAAGTATCCCAATTAAGGGCCCAATGCCATTCTGGGATTCAAATCTTACTTAGATTTCTGTTTTCCTACATATATTTCAACTATATATTCTTATACATATCGCAGCTTCTCAATAGAATTATTCATAAACAGAATGATTCCTAACCCAAATCAAACATGTTATTAACCCTAACCCTACAGTGTTCCCTCAATCTAACTTTAAAGAAGAGCACGGACAGAGTTGGTCTTATCATACAGGAATGTAGGGGATCTTTCACCTGCTGAGAACCTCAAAGGTCCATGGAGAAATAAGCCATGGAGAAGATGTAGGCAGCTATGAAGGACCTGAGAGAGCAAAAGTCATCTTCCATGGCAAACAACCTGGTCAGGATGAAGGGATGTCTCTGAATCTGCCACTCACACCCTGTGAACTGCGCCACTTCACAGGTGAATAACGAGTTAGAACGACAAAAAATTATCTTGTTAGGATCTTACAGAAAAATGGGTGTGCACCGAAACCTAGAAGAATGATTTCCACCAATGAGGTGCGGTAATTGAGTCTCAAACACGAGCCAAATGTGCGACCGGAGATCCGGGCTGACAAATCTGTGTGGCCTGCCCCGTGGCTAGAGACAGCAGGGCACCACCTAGAAGCGACCAGCCGGCAGGGAGAAACGTTGCTGCAGATTCTGTGGAATCCTGCTGGCTGACCTCCAACTGAGCCCCGGGCTGAGTTTGGGATTTCAAACGGGGAAGGAAGTGCTACAATTCTATCCCCCCACAATAAAAACTCCACCAAGGAAACCAACGGTCACCATCTTGGAGAGCAGAAGTAACCACCGCCACTCTCCAACAGATTGCAACAATAAAACAGGTTTGTGTTACTCAGCTCATCTCCCATACAGCAGGGAATTCACATAAAATCTCTCTTAGGCTTTCCATTGGAGAGATTATCAGAGAGAGCCTGCATAAAGATGTTGGGAAAACTACAGGCACCTGACCTTCAACTTCCCCTCCCATCAGCGGCGAAAACGAAACCTGTCTAGCCAGAGCTGGGAGAGGGGCAAGAGGAAAAAATCAAAACAATAGAGTGCCGGGGTTCCCCATAGACACCATCCACACCCAAGAAACGGCAGGCCCAGAGGACAGTATGAGCTGCCGAGAGGCATCACTCAGGGGAAATCTGGTCTAGCACGAGAAACCAGGACTAGCAGGAGATAACAGGGGACTAGAGGCCAGGCCCGCGTGACTGGGCGGCTGGAGAACGCCCGCCCACTGGTCACAAACAGCCCGCTGCTGGTGCGACTGGGTGGCTGGTGCCCGCCTGCCTACCAGCGACCAATCGCCCGCTGGCTGCACGTGCAACTGGGTGGCTAGAGATCTCCCGCCCACCAGTGACAGCCCACCCGCTGACTGTGTGACTGGACAGCTGGAGACCGCCCGCCCGCCGGCGACCGGGAGTTGAAAACAAACAGAGACAGATCAGTCCCAGCCCACTCCCATTTGAACACCCTGGCAAGGAGCCTGGGGCCCGCCATAGCAGACAGGTGACATCACTGGAGCTCGGCCATCGCAATTCCTTCCAAGCAGAATTCACTTTAGCAGGCATAGTCTACCAACACAAAGGAGAGACAACAGATATATTAAACCAAAACAAATCTATAGAATAGAGCAGAAAAACAGCAATCAAATAGAGATGGAAAACAACGTGAACATCATGAAAAAACAAAGGAAAAAAATGTGTACAAACAATGCAGGACAACTTAATTCTACAGGAGGACCTAGAATCATCAGAAACAGGGATAGGGAAAAAAACTCAAGGCTTACCTAACTCAGATGGAAAGGGATATTAGAGAATACATGAATCAGCAAGTCCTAGCAATAAAAGTATATTTTGAAAATGAATTAAACAAATTCAAATGGCAAAGAACAAGCTTTACCAGGAGATAGAGATCTTAAAAAAAATCAAACAGTAATCCTAGAAATGCAGGAAACGATTAATTAAAACTCAAACAAGAATATTACAAATAGACTAGATCAAATAGAAGTCAGAACATCAGATAATGACGACAACGTTTATCAACTTGAAAAGAATATAGTCAACACAGAAAAGATGCTTAAGTCCCAAGAGCAGTCTATTCAAAAGATATGGGATATCATAAAAAAAACAAATTTCACAGTCATCAGAATAGAAGAAGCCATAGAGATTCAAACCGAAAGAATGGACAACATATTAAATGAAATAATTCTAGAAAACTTCCCAGAGATGAAAGATGGAATGGATTGCCAAATCCTTGAAGCCTACAGGACCCCAAACATTCAAAACCATAATAGACCAACTCCAAGACATATAATTATGAAGATAGCCAAAATACAGAACAAGGAGAGAATATTAAAAGCTACGAGAGAAAGGAGGCGGATTACATTCAGGGGTAAATCAATTAGATTAACGACTGATTTTTCATCACAAACTTTGAAAGTGAGAAGATCCTGGAACAATGTATTTCAAACACTGAAAAATAATGAATTCCAACAAAGAATACTGTATCCAGCAAAATTAAGCTTCAGATTTGACAATAAAATTAAAATCTTTCACAATGAATAAAAACTAAAAGAATTCACACCCATAACACCAGCACTGCAAAGGATTTTGGGCAAAATACTACAAGAAGAAGAATTGAAAAATAGTGCCCCAAACTAACAGTGGGAGGTATCTCAGTAAAGGGGGAGGAAAATAACCAAAAAGTAAAAACTAGCCAAACTAAAATAAATAAATAAATTAACATGAATGGATGTACAAATCATATTTCAATTGTAACCTTAAATGTTAATGGCCTAAACTCACCATTCAAGAGACATAGGGTAGTAACCTGGATCAAAAAAACAAATCCAACAATATGCTGCTTTCAGGAGACTCATATGATAGGTAAAGACATACACAGGCTGAAAGTAAAAGGTTGGGAAAAATCATACCACTCACAGGGCACACGGAAGCAAGCAGGAGTGGCCAAACTCATATCAAATACAATCAACTTCAAACCTACGTTAATCAAAAGGGATAAAGAAGGACACTATATAACGTTAAAAGGAACCATCCACCAACATAACATAACAATTACCAATTTGTATGCAGCAAACAAATGAGCTGCCACACTCATAAAACAAACTCTTCTCAAGTTCAAGAGTCAAATAGACTACAACATAATAATTATAGGTGACGTCAACAGACCGCTCTCACCATTAGACACATCCTCTAGACAAAAACTGAATAAAGAAACTATAGAACTCAACAGCACAATCAATAACCTAGACTTAACCGACATATATAGAATATATCAACCATCATCAAGTGGATACACCTTCTTATCAGCAGCAGATGGATCCTACTCAAAGATAGACCATATATTAGGTCATAGGGCAACTCTTAGTAAATATAAAGGCGTGGAGATAATACCATGCACCATATCAGATCATAATGAAATGAAACTGGAAATCAATGATAAAAGAAGGAAGGAAAAATCCTACATCACATGGAAAATGAACAATATTCTACTGAATGATCAATGGGTTACAGAAGACATTAAGGAGGAGACAAAAAAATTCTTAGAGACAAATGACCATACAGACACAACCTACTGTAATCTATGGGACACAATGAAAGCAGTTTTAAGAGGAAAATTCATTTCTTGGAGTTCTTTCCTCAAAAAAAGAAAAAAACAACAACAAATAAATGAACTCACACTACACCTCAAAAACCTAGAAAAGGAAGAGCAAAACAACAGCAAATGTAGTAGACGACATTAAAATAAGAGCAGAAATCAACGAAATTGAAACAAAAAATCATTGAAAAAATTGATAAACTAAAAGTTGGTTCTTTGAAAAAATAAATAAGATTGACAGGCCCTTAGCCATGATAACGAAGAGAAGAAGAGAGAGAACTCAAATTATTAACATAGGGGGTGAAAAATGCAATACCACAACAGACACTACAGAAATATAGAAGATAATTAGAAAGTATTTTGAAACCCTATATTCCAATAAAATAGAAGATAGTGAAGATATCAATAAATTTCTTAAGTCATACGATCTGCCCAGATTGAGTCAGGAAGACACACACAATTTAAACAGACCAATGACAAAGGAAGAAATAGAACAAGCCATCAAAAGATAACCAACGAAAAAAAGCCCTGGACCGGATGGGTAAACAGCGGAGTTCTACAAAACCTTCAAAGAAGAATTAATACTGATTCTTTTAAAGCTCTTTCAAGAAATAGAAAAAGAAGGAGCTCTTTCAAATTCATTCTATGAGGCCAAAATCACCCTGATCTTGAAATCAGACTAAGACACTTCAAAGAAACAAAACTACAGACCAATATCTCTAATGAACTTGGATACAAAAATTCTCAATAAAATCCTGATGAATCGAATACAAAAGCATATCAAAAAAAATTGTGCACCATGATCAAGTAGGATTCACCCCTGGGATGCAAGGCTGGTTCAATATACGGAAATCAATAAATACTATTCACCACATCAATAGACTTAAAGACAAGAACCATATGATCATCTCGATAGATGCAGAAAAAAACATTTGACAAAGTACAGCATCCCTTTATGTTCAAAACACTAGAAAAACTAGGGATAACAGGAACTTACCTCAACATTGTAAAAGCTATATATGCTAAACCTCAGGCTAGCATCATCCTAAATGGAGAAAAACTGAAGGGATTGCCTCTAAAATCTGGAACAAGACAGGGATGCCCTCTATCACCACTTCTATTCAATTTAGTTCTTGAAATTCTAGCCAGAGCAATTAGACAATAGAAATTAAAGGCATAAAAATAGGAAAACAAGAACTTAAATTATCACTATTTGTGGATGACATGATAATATATATAACAGACCCAAAAGGGTCTACAAAGAAACTGCTAGAGATAATAAATGAATTAAGCAAAGATGCAGGATATAAAATCAACACGCATAAATCAAAGGCATTTATGTATATCAGGAGCAAAACTTCTGATATGGAAAGGAGGAAAACCACTCCATTCACAATATCCTCAAAGAAAATAAGATACTTGGAAATCAACCTAACAAAAGAGGTGAAAGATTTATATAATGAAAACTACAGAATCCTAAAAAGAGAGATAGAAGAAGATCTTAGAAGATGGAAAAATGTACCCTGTTCATGGATAGGCAGAACTAACATCATCAAAATGGTGATATTACCCAAAGTTCTCTACAGGTTAAAATGGATGCCAATCAAAATCCCAACGGCATTTCTTGTAGAAATGATAAAGCAATAATGAAATTCATATGGAAAAACAAAAGACCCAGAATAGCAAAAGCAATTCTAAGCAGGAATTTGAATCTGGAGGTATAGCGATACCAGAGTTCAAACTGTACTACAAAGCAATAGTTATAAAAGCAGCGTGGTACTGGTACCAAAACAGGCAGGTGGATCAGTGGTAGAGAATAGAGGACACAGAAATCAATCCACAAAATTACAACATTCTTATATATGATAAAGAGGCTAAAAGCATATTGGGAGATGGATAGCATCTTCAACAAATGGTGCTGGGAAAATTGGAAACCCATATGCACCAAAATGAAACTGAATCCCTTTCTCTCGCCATGCACAAAAGTTAACTCAAAATGGATCAAGGAGCTAGTGATGAAATCAGAGACACTGCATGTGATAGAAGAAAAAGATGGCTATGATCTACATACTGTGGGGTCGGGCTCCAAATTCATTAATAGGACACCCATAGCCCAAGAGTTAATAACAACAATAAACAAATGGGACTTACTTAAACTAAAAAGTTTTTTCTCTGCAAGAGAAACAATAAGAGAGGTAAATAGAGAGTCTACATCCTGGGAACAATTTTTTACCCCTCACACTTCAGATAGAGCTCTAATATCCAGAATATACAAAGAACTCAAAAAATTAAACAATAAGATAACAAATAACCCAATCAACAAATGGGCCAAGGACCTGAACAGACACTTCAGAGAGGAGGACATACAATCAATCAACAAGTACATAAAAAAATGCTCACCATCTGTATCAGTCAGAGAAATGCAAATAAAAACCACCCTAAGATACCATCTCACTCCAGTAAGATTAGCAGCCATTATGAAGTCAAACAACAATAAGTGTTGGCGAGGATGTGGAGAAAAGGGTACACTTGTACACTACTGGTGGTACTGAAAATTGATAAGGCCAATTTGTAAAGCAGTATGGAGATTTCTTGGAAAGCTGGGAATGAATGCACCATTTGACCCAGCTATCACCCTTCTCGGACTAGAGGGTCTTAACAGAGCGTACTATAGGGATACTGCCACATCAATGATCATAGCGCCACAATTCACAATAGCTAGACTGTGGAACCAACCTAGATGTCCTTCAATAGATGAATGGTTAAAAAACTGTGGCATCTATACACAATGGAGTATTACTCAGCACTAAAAAATGGCAAAATCATAGACTTTGCAAGGAAATGGATGGCATTAGAGCAGATTATGCTAAGCTAAGCTAACCAATCCTTAAAAAAATGCCAAATGTCTTCTTTGATATAAAGAGAGCACCTAAGAACAGAACAGGGAGGAAGAGCATGAGAAAAAGATTAACATTAAACAAAGACGAGTGGGGGGATAGAAAGGGGGAGAGAAGGGAAAGCATATGGAAATGGTAGGAGACCCTCAATGTTACACAAAATTACATATAAGAGCTTGTGAGGGGAAATGGGGGGAAACAATGGAGAGAATTGAACAACAGCAGATGAGGTAGAGAGGAAAGATGGGAGGGAAGGGGAGGGGGGATAGTAGGGGATAGAAAAGGTAGCAGAATACAACATCACTATTATGCCATTATGTACAAATGTGAATGTGTAACCAATGTGCTTCTACAATTCGTATTTGGGGAAAAATGGGAGTTCATAACCCAATTGAGTCAAATGTATGAAAGATAATATATCATGAGTTTTGTAATGTTTTGAACAATCAATAAAAATAAATAAATAAATAAAGGTTTAAAATTGAGTGGCAAGAAATCAGCTAAAAAAGTGTTGAGATGCATTCATTTTGCTAAGCAGAAACTTTGTTTTGTGTAGTTGTATCTATCACAAATTTATTTTACCAGAAAACTGGCTTTTGAAAATACACTTAATTGAGATTAAAGGATAATCCACCTACCTTCATGAAAAATTCATAGCATTTCCTATATTTTTCATATTTCAATTTTTGGTAAATATTTTGTCATGGACCAGGTCTAGTCTTAGGCTATTCTTTCAGAATACTGCCTCATCTGATAAGTTGGTACAATGTGTTGGATTGTTCTTTTCATCTTTTATTTAATAGTTTCTAGCTGATAATGTGTATTTTTCATTATCTTTATTTGGACATACATACCCAACGATATCTTTGCATTTTATGTTTTACTGGGAAGAGACTCATCAAAAGCTCTGTATTATATGTATCAACAATCAAACATTTAGAGCATGCAATTATTCTTAATTTTGCATGAAAATATCTTTGTACCATTTACTTATAAAAATTTAGAACTATTAATAATGTCCCTACTGTAATAAGTAACTAATTACCAGAAAAATTAAACAATTCACTTTATATCAATTATGAATATGAAAAGTACTAAAATAAGTATTTGGCAATTAATGCATAATTGATAGAAATTGAAATCATAAGAAAGCCATTTAAAATGTCAGTGCATATGGTCCTTAAATAATAGGTTGTTCAAAAAATTTCTCTAATTCATAAGATATAATATGCCATATTACAGCGTAACGTGATAAAAAACATTAAATTATCAATATTGATAATAAAGAATGATACCTTTTTTCTTAAATATGTTTATTTGATTTTCATTGTAAGATGTTAATTCTGGAAGACTTCAGAATTAAGAAAGTCTTGGTGTATATTATTTCTAACAGGCTAATCAAAGTACTTTTAAATATATATGTATATATATATATATATATATATATATATATATATATATATATACATAATATATGTAATGCATATGCATGAATATAGACACATATGTATAATAAATGTATTGTAATATATCTATCAGGTGATTATAATTATTAAAATTTTTAAAAAAAAATAGTGACTATAAAAAACAGTCTCAAATTTAAATTTCATAGCATACAACTGTTTGTAATGCCATGAGAGAAAAATAGATATGGAGGAAAAACGAAAAAGGAAGAGAGAGAAGGGGAAAAATGAGGAAGAAAGTGAGTAAAGAAGAGGGAGAGGCGTGTTCGATGTTAAGACAAAAGTGGAGCGGCTGGGTTTGTGATTCAGTGTTAACATGTTTGCCTAGTATGTGTGAGGAACTGGGTTCTATTCTCAGCACCACATACAAATAAAGAAAATGAAGATCCATCAACAACTTAAAAAATAAAAAATAAAAAACTAGAAATATTACTAAAATCCCAAGCATTTATGAATGTTAAATAATAAAATATATGTTACATAGCCTTATGTAATTTCTAGACTCCCCAAAAAAGTCATTAAATGTTGGATTATTAGTGCTATAACTAAAAATCCATTGCTCTTTCCTCTACATTCTGTGGCATTCTAGTACTAAAATAAATTGTAGTATAACACCAAAAAAAAAAAAATCCTAATATTTCTACAGTAACTGACCCAGTTTAACATCAATGCAAGTAGATTCCTATGGGACATGATATGTACTTTGAAGTTTATTTTTATTCAACACTGGTACATTTCTATTTCTTGAGTTTATGCACATTATAGGATATATATTTCATCCACACGTTCACAAATTTATAGGCATTTATTTCACTTTCAATCACTTCCTCCTTCAGAAAACATGTATTCCTCCGTTTCTGACTGGTCTTTTCTTGAAACTTCTTTCCAAACACATTATTTTCGATTTCCATTATCACATTTGAAGCAAAACTCACACACCCCTCATAATAAACCATAACCCTAATATTACCATTAGATGTACAACTGGTTGGAATGAATGATTGTATATCAATATAAGATTTCTTACTTAGTTTCAGATATCAATTCAATCCATTATTTAAAGTGGAACCAGTTATATTATTTATTCACAATGTGGTATTTTCATGCATTATTTCTATATTCATAGACACAGGGTACACCTCTTTGTACCCCCAACACTAATTTATACGTCTTCAAAATATTGCTCCCAGAAATGTTGGAAGAAATACCCATGTCACCTGATCTACATATGCATTTTATCACTGAAATATTCTGGACACAAAAAGCAAAGGTCACACTTATGATTGTATCAAAGCTAAATGAAAAGTGAACATGGATTACTAAAAACATCCATGTCCAGGTTGCCTAATGCTCTCAAATGAAAATCCTATTGGTAACTACAAATTAGTTTCTTCCAAAGATTATATATTCAAACTCAACCCTGTTGAAAATGTCTAATCCTCTCACTCACTTTATACTTTGCCTGTTTTTGTAATGTCTCTATTGGTATCTGCTTTTCCACAGTTCATCATTGTGACTAAATCTTCACATGTTCTGAAACTTACATTCACACTCTAATCGAAATCCTATTGCTAAAGAACTTTTGGTCCAAATCCTATATTCACTCTTCTTCTTAAAACCTACCTACTATCTTCCTAATCCTACCGACTATCACTTTTTGACTGGAGGTTCTCTTCTACATTCAATAATCCAGTTACAAGGTCTTATGGCATTGTATATCGATTTCTCTGAGACATTTTTGCAGAATGTAATTCAACGATAGGTATCCC
This sequence comes from Callospermophilus lateralis, assembly GCF_048772815.1. NCBI lineage: Eukaryota > Metazoa > Chordata > Mammalia > Rodentia > Sciuridae > Callospermophilus > Callospermophilus lateralis. The sequence continues at coordinate 1,061,334 of NW_027514364.1, forward strand.
AATCAAGGGCCCAATGATTTCTGGGCTTCAAATCTTACTTAGATTTCTGTTTATGTACATATATTTCACGTCTGTATTCTAATAAATATCACAGGTTCCAATAACATTATTCATCCAGCAGAATGGTTCCTAACCGAAAATGAAAATGTTATTAACCGTAACCATACACTGTTCCCTCAATCTAACTTTACAGAAGAGCAGTGACAGTGTTGGTCTTACAATACAGGAATGCATGGGATCTTCCACCTGCTGAGAACCTCAAAGGTACATGCAGAAATGATCCCTGGAGAAGATGTAGGCAGCGATGAAGGACCTGAGAGAGCAAAAGTCATCTCAATGGCAAACAACCTGGTAGAATTAAGGAATGTGTCTGAATCAGCCTCATTCTTCTTAATACAGAGAAGATAGACCAAACCATGCCTGTGTGGAGAGCTGTTCCCTGGTCCCTATGTTTGATATACGATTCGAACTTGTGAAAGTGTCAAAGGATGTAGGGGCATCCTCCATCTCATGGGAACCTTGGAGGCAAATGTTAGGACAACGTGGTTTCCAAGGCAGTGACCTCATTCAGTTCCTCAAGGAAGTGACTTCACCTCACTTCCTTGGTGATGGAAGTCTCTGAACTTGGGATCCAGGAAGCCAGGCACCCAGAGCCATAACCCGTCCAAGTCCCAGTGGTCTAACTTGTTTGGATTTACGAAGGACAGAGTCAATATTTCTTGGTACCTACTGATTTGAGGATGGCCAAATGCCAGGAAACCTCTGAAGAGGGTCCTATCCTGATAAAGCAGGGAGTGGATCACCGCTGGCTCCTGACTACTTCACAGAGTTGGCAAAGTAGAGCAGATCTGAGACAGGACAGGCCATTTTGGGAGAACATAGTATGGCCCACCAGTCAGAGGACACTCCGGATATGACAGACCTACTTGGGGGAAGGAGGTGCCTTTGCGGGTGTGGGTGTGGGTTTGTGGTTTTGTCTCATGTTCTGAGAATACGAAAGAAAGGCGGTTTGATTGGATTGTAGTGAACTGTTTCTAGTAAGTCGTTTGACAAGGCGAGTCTTTCTATGTCTGTGTATCCCACTGTGTCCGTGGTTGTCGACATTAGAAAAGAGAATGCATCAGTTGATGTGTTCTGTCTAGTAGAAAGCTTCGCAGCATTCATCCTGCCCAATTGATGAATGGACTGCGGCTTGCCTCATGGATGGGCAACACCTACTATCTGCCTAAGTTCCTGTTTTCTTCCTGAATTCTGGCCACTCTCCCGAATAGGCACATAGTTTTGTGTTTAAGATATGTACCACCTCAAGCTCTGTTAAATGGCCATGTACTGGACAGCTGAAGGGAATGGGAGAATATCAGAAAACTCAGATATCAGTGTGACCAGGAAAGTCTCAGTGGAGAAACCCTGCTATGGGCCATTCTCTTACTATGTATCTGTTTCCCTGAATGTCAGGAAGTTCTTTGCCTCAGGCCACCCTCATGTGAAGCCTGAAAAAAAGAGTTTTCAAATGAAAATGAATGGGCATCACCTGTGGCTCTTTGCTTAATTTCTTTGCAAAGGGATGTGTCTGAATCACCCTTTGGCCCTGTGTGCGGTTGTGGCTTAGATTCTCAGCCCCTGATGGATCTAAAGAAAGATCCGATGTGTGCATCCAAAACCAAAATTTCAAAAAGATCAGTTATGATGGAGGAAGTCTCTTGCCTTTCTTTGTTAGGTTCCTGAACTACATCAAGTGAGAATAGGGATCCTTTGGTTCAAATAAATTTTTGAAAGCCCTGAAGAAGTGCTTGGGTTTTCTTATGACTCCAATTCACATAAAGAATCTATACCTGACAGTCAGTAGGCCTCAAATTGGAGAAGCAGATCAGTATTAACTGCGGTCTTATTTTATCACTCCTGGTTCACATGCAGGGTGTCCAGGCCACCATGACTTTAGGCAAATGAGCGGCAAGGGAGCTTATTTTGGACACTAACCCATACCCTACTAGACTCTGACTAGTAATCCTAACATGATGGAGAATAATAACCCGAACAGAATAGAAATACAAGAAGTTTTGAGGATTCATGTTGTATAGTTGTACTTGCCTTTTGCATTATATAGGGTAGGAGTTATAAATTTAGTCAATTTTTAATTGAAACAGTTCTCCATGTGTTTTTAAAGTTCACAACCATGTGAATTCCTCTCTCCCTTTCTCTGTAGCCTATTCAGAACATGTATTTTTATATGCACATTTAGAATCCTACCTGGTATCACATGTACATTCTTGAGAGGTTGCTGACTTAGCAGATACAAATTGTCAGAAGAGATCACTCCTCTGAATGCTGTTGGAAGTGAAAATTCAAACTATGGGTGACTTCCTAGTTGAACAACATTATACATAAATTCACGTTTAGTAAAATTAATATTTTTGGCTCTGTGGATTATATATATTTCATGATATATATATATATATATATTGCTACATTTTAATGTCTGTTTGAGTGTGTGTGTGTGTGTGTGTATAGATAGATAGATAGATAGATAGATATACACTCTCCAGATTTTTGAAAATATGAAACATATGTGTCTTATTATATACTCCCTAAATTCATTCATGTACATGTATGTGGATTTATAATCAACTTTTCACAAGATTATTTTCAAAAATATTCATCCACCTGAAATACATATTTGTTTCCTAGTACTAAAAACAAACTTCAGTGAATGGTGCATACAAATCCAAATATTTCTACAGTAACTGTCCCAGTTTAACATCAATGCTTGTAGATTCCTATGGGACATGATGTGTATTTTGACGTTCATTTTTTAACAAAACTGGTACATTATTATTTCTTCAGTTTATGCACATCATAGGATATATATTTCATTAACAAGTTCACAAATTTATAGGCATTTGTTTCGCTTTCAATAACTTCCTTATTCAAAACTCCTGTATTCCTCCAGGTTTCTTGTCTGGTCTCTTCATGAGACTTCTTTCCAAACTCATTATTTCTGAAATCCATAATCACCTTTGAAACAAAATTCACACACTCTTTATGATAATCCATAAGCCTAATATTAAAATAAGATGGATACCTGGTTGGATTGAATGATTGCATATCAATATAAGATTTCCTGTATATTTTCAGATATCAATTCAATCCATTATTTAAATTTAGAACTTGTTACATTGTTTAATCAAAGTTTGTCTATTCATGCATTATCTCTATATTCCTAGACACAGGGTACACCCATTTGTAACGCCAGTACTAATTTATATATCTTCAAAATATTGCTCCCAGAAACGGTGGAATAAATACTTATGTCATCTGATCTACATATACATTTTATCACAGTAATTTTCTGGACACAAAAAGCAAAGTTCACACTTATGATTTTACCAAAGCCTTAATGGAAAGTGAGTATGCATTACTAAAAACATCCATGTCCAGGTTGCCTAACGCTCTCAAATGTGAATCCTATTGGTCACTACATATTTGTTTCTTCCTAAGATTATATATTTTACCTCAAGCCTGTTGAAAATGTCTAATCCTATCAATCACTTTATCATTTGCCTGATTTACTAATGTCTCTATTAATATCTGCTTTCCTACATATTTTCCACAGTTTATCATTGTGACTGACTCTTCACATGTGCTCACATTTTCATTCACTCTCTACCCGAAACCCTATTGCTAAAGAACTTTTGGTTTAAATCCTACACTCTCTCTGCTTTCTAAACCTACTGACTATCTTTCAAATAATACCGAGTATCCCTTTTTGACTAGAAGTTCTCTTCAACATTCCATCATCCAAGGTACAAGGTCCTATGCCATTGTACATCGATTTATCTGAGACATCTCTGCAGAACATAATTCAAAGCTAAGTATCCCAATCAAGGGCCCAATACCCTTCTGGGCTTCAAATCTTACCTAGATTTCTGTTTTCATTCTAATATTTCACTTTTACATTCTTGTAAATATTACAGGTTCCCAATACAATTATTCATCCTGCAGAATGATTCTTAACCCGAATCGAACCTTTTATTAACCCTAACCATACACTCTTCCCTCAATCTAAGTTTACAGAAGAGCAGGGACAGAGTTGTTTTTACAATACAGGAATGTAGGTCATCTTAAACCTGCTGAGAACCTCAAAGGTCCATGCAGAAATGATACCTGGAGAAGATGTAGGCAGCTATGAAGGAGTTGAGAGAGCAAAAGTCACCTTGCATGGCAAACCACCTGGTCAGGATGAAGGGTCGTGTCTGAATCAGTCTCTCTATTCTAAATGTAGAGAAGGTGGACCAAACCAGGCCTTTGTTGAGAGATGTTCCCGGGTGCCTATGGTTGATATACCATTCTAACTTGCGAAAGTGTCACAGGAAGTAGGGGCAGCCTCTATCTCATGGGACCCTTGGAACCAACTGTTAGGACAAAGTGGTTGCCAAGGGAGTGAACTCATTCAGTTCTTGAAGGAAGTGTCCTACCTCACTTCCTTGGTATTGGAACTCTCTGAAATTGGGATCCAAGATGCCAGACACCCAGAGCCAGTCCCAGTCCCACTCCCACTGGGCTCAGTTGTTTGGATTTACCAAGGACAGAGTCAGTCTTTCTTGGTACCTACTGCTGAGAGAATGGCCAAATGCCAGGACAGATATGAAGAGGGTCTTTCCTGAGAAAGCAGGTAGTGGCTCACCACTGGATCCTGACAACTTCACAGAGTTGGCCAAGGCAACCAGAACTGAGACAGGACTGGCCATTTCGGGGAACATAGTTTGGCTCAACAGACAGAGGACACACTGGAGAGTCAGAGACTTACTTGTGGGAAGGAGATGCCTTTGTGGGTGTGGGTGTGAGTTTGTGGTTTTGTCTCATGTTCTGAAAATAGGTAGGAAAGGTGGTTTGTTTGGTTTGGAATGGACTGTTTCTAGTAAATCGTTTGACAAGGTGAGTGATTCTAGTTCGGTGTATCCCACTGTGTACGTGGTTTTGGACATTAAAAAACAGAATGCACCAATGGATGCATCCTGTCTAGTAGAAAGCTTCCCAGCATTCATCCTGCTCAACTGATGGATGGACTGCGGTGTGTCTTATGGATGGGGAACACCTACTATCTTCCTAAGTTCCTGTTTTCTTCCTGAATTCTGGCCACTCTCCAGAACAGGCTCATGGTTTTGTGTCCAAGATATATACCACCTCCAAGCTCTGTGCCATGGCCATGTACTGGACAGCTGAATGGAATGGGAGAATCACAGAAAACTCAGATATCAGTGTGACCAGGAAAGCCTCAGTGGAGAAATCCTGCTTTGGCCATTCTCTTACCTATATTTCTGTTGCCCTGAATGTCAGGAAGTTCTTTCCCTCAGCCCACCCCTTTGTTAAGCCTGAAGAAAACAGTTTTCAAATGGAAATGAAAGGGCATCACCTGTGGCTCTTTGCTTAATTTCTTTGTAAAGGGATGTGTCTGAATCAGCCTCTTGGCCCTGTGTGCGGTTGTGGCTTAGATTCTCAGCACCTCATGGATCTAAAGAAAGATCCCATGTGTGCATCCATAACCAAAATGGCAAAAAGATCTGTTATGGTGAATGAAGTCTCTTGCGTTCCTTTGTTAGGTTTCTGACCTACATCAAGTGAGAATAGGAATCCTTTGGTTCAAATGAATTCTTCAATGCCCTGAAGAAGTGGTTGTGTTTTCTCATGACTCCAAATCACATAAAGAATTGTTACCTGACACTCAGTAGGCCTCAAATTGGAGAAGCAGAGCTGTATTAACTGCAGTCCTATTTTATCACTCCTGGTTCACATGCAGGGTGTCCAGGCCACCATGACTTTAGGCAAATGAGGGGCAAGGGAGCTTATTTTGGACACTAACCCATACCCTACTAGACTCTGACTACTAATCCTAATATGATGGAGATTAATAACCCAAACAAAATAGAAATACAAGCAGTTCAGAGGAGTCATGTTGTATAGTTGGACTTGCCTTTTGCATTATATAGGGTAGGAGTTATAAATCTAGTCAATTTTTAATTAAAATAGTTCTCCATGTGTTTTTAAAGTTAACAAATATGTGAATTCCTCTCTCCCTTTTTGTGTAGCCTATTCAGCACATGTATTTTTATATGCACATATAGAATCCTACCTGGTATCACATGTTCATACTTGAGAGGTTTCTGACTTGGCAGATACTGCCGCGGTCCGGTTGGAGCAAAATAACCGGGGGGTGGGGGTTATGAATAACATGTGTATGTTGATATAGCAGGAGTGGAAGCCATTTATTGTAGGACAATAGAGGTATTTATACATTCCACCCAGGTTATCTAATTAACATAAACTAGATACTGCAGTCAACCAATCAGGAATCTCCACACTTAATGGCTCGCTTTTGTTACATCTCAAACCACTCCCTCTGGCATTTTGCTAGGCATCATCCAGACTTGTTTACACACTCTAACATTCCCCTGGCAAAATGCCAGGTGTTATTTTGACATGTTTACAGACTCTAACATTTCCCCCTTTTATTTAATTTAAATAAAGACCACAGTGGTTTTTACAGAAACACCATAAATAACCTGCTACAAACAGAAAGGGAGGATACAAAATGTCACAATACAAGCCAATTGATGAAGCACTTGGAGAAATAATACCAGCAATGACACTGTTAGCAAAGACACCGAGTTAAAATTTGTTATAGATTACAGTTTGTTGTCTCAGTCCAGGTAAAGCAGTGTCTCAATAGATTAACTCACAGTTCAGGTAAACCACAGTCCAGGTATGTTCTGCAGGCAGCTAGCTTAAATCACAGTCCTGGTAAGTTCTGCAGGCAGCTAGCTTAAATCATAGTCCATGTAAATTCTGCAGGCAGCTAGCTTAAATCACAGCCCAGGAAAGTTCTGAAGGCAGCTAGCTTGATCCAAAGTCTCCTCCGTTTCTCAGCCGAAGTCTCCTCCGGTTTTCAGCAACACTGGAAATTCTTCCACCCTTGTCCTCACCGGCACTGGGATGAAGGCAGGAACTCCTACCACTGGCTAAAGAAAATCCTATAGTATTCCACCAGGTGCTAAGAAAACAACCTTCTGAAAAATTTAGTACATTATCTCAAGGTTTTTTACATTTGAAAAAAGCCTTAATAGTGCTTATTATTTATTATCTTCCGGGTGTGGGAGAACCATTGTAGCTTAGTTATTGGCATTGAAAATGACCAAACATCAGGGAGCCAGTAGCATCTATGGCTGGCTGTAGCATCCTGGGCAGCCACAGATGGCCCTGGGGAGTGTTCAGGACTCAAACTGCCACGGGGCCCCGCTCCCCAGGCTGGGGGCGGGGAATTGCCGGCTGCCACTGCTTGAAAAGCCCTTGCTGCACAGTGACTGGCTTGAGCATGTGGCAGCAGAGGCGCCTATTCACACACACTCCGGAAACGAAAAGTATTCAGTAACAGCCTTTTGCTGAAACTTTTTTCCTGATAATCCTTCTTCTTCTTAACTTTCTTTTTCTTTCTGATTAGACTTCCTGGGCTTCCATCAACACATGCCCTAATTGCACTTGTTTCCACTGGGGTGCCTCTTTCCATTATCAATTTACTTCTCACCCCTTCCTTATTTTCATCACAAAGACAATACAATACACTGAGATAAAACAAGACACAATCATACTGTATCAATCTTCTCCATTTTTTGAAATGACCGTTTTTCCTCTCCCCCTATCTGCCTAGGGATGAGCAGATTTGCTCCCATCCTATCTATGGATGGGCAGCTTTTATTCGTCACTTACCCCCAAGTGTCCCAGGGCTCCCTGTATGGGCCACCATCTGCAGCAGTCCCACTGCAGCAAAATAACCGGGGCAGGGGGTGATGAATAACTAGTGTATGTTGATACAGTAGGAAAGGCGTGATAGGTAGGAAAGGCTATTTGTTTGGTATTGAGTGGACTGTTTCTAGTAAGTTGTTTGACAAGGCAAGTGTTTCTATATCTGTGTATCCCACTGTATCTCTGGTTGTAGACATTAGAAAAGATAATGCATCAATGGATTTGTCCTCTCCAGGAGAAAGTTTAACAGCATTCATCCTGCCCAATTTATGAAAGGACTGTGGCTTGCCTTATGGATGGGCAACACCTACAATATTCCTAAGTTCCTGTACTCTTCCTGAATTCTGGCCACTCTCCACAACAGGCTCATGGTTTTGAGTCCAAGATATGTACCACCTCCAAGCTCTGTGACATGGCCATGTACTGGATAGCTGAAGGGAATGGCGAGCATCTCAGAAAACTCAGATAACAGTGTGACCAGTAAAATCTCAGTGGAGAAACCCTGCTTTGGGCCTTTTCTTACATAATGTTCTGTTGCCCTGAATGTCAGGAAGGTCTTTGCCTCAGGCCAACCCTTTGTGAAGCCTGAAGAAAACAGTTTTCAAATGGAAATGAATGGGCATCACCTGTTTCTCTTTGCTTAATTTCTTCCAAAAGGGATGTGTCTGAATCAGCCTCTTGGCCCTGTGTGAGGCTGTGGCTTAGATTCTCAGCACCTGATGGATCTAAAGAAACATTCCTTTTGTGCTTCCAAAACCAAAATGGCCAAAAGGGCAGTCATTGTGGTTGAAGTCCCTCGCCTTCCTCTGTAAGGTTTCTGACCTACATCAAGTGAGAAGAGGGATCCATTGGGTCAAATGAGTTCTTCAAAACCCTGCAGAGGCTAGCCCGTAATTGCTTGGGTTTTCTCATGACTCCAATTCACATAAAAAATCTATACCAAACAGTCAGTAGGCCTCATATTGGAGAAGCTGGGCAGTACAAATGGCAGGCATATTTGATCACTACTGGTTCACAGGAAGGGTGTCCAGGCCACCCTGATTTTAGGCAAATGAGGGGTAAGGGAGCTTATTTTGGACACTGTCGTGAGCTTTGCCCCTCATGGAAAACCCCAGCCAGAGGTTATGATGAGTGTCTATATGGAAGAAGATGAGGGCCATGTGGGAGTGTTTTGGTTTTAATTGTGGTCATTTGTGTGGTGGTTGAAATAGATGACTGGGTCCACCTGGGCTTGAAGTCTGGTGTGATTCCCCTTACAGACTGAGTTCTGAAACTGACCTCAGAGAAATATTGCCATGAGTTCTCTTGGGATTTTAGGAGGCCACGCATTAGAGTCGCCCTTGGAAACTGAGATCAAGTCCCAGGGTGGCTTTCCACAGAGCATCAGGAATCTCAGCCAGGATATCACATGATTTTATTATGAAAGACTTGGCAGCCATAGATGAGATTCAAAACAAACATGGACCTCACACTCTAGACCTCAATGGGCCTGGGTTCATGTGATCTTTTGGCCACTCTTTGGGAAGCCTTGACTGTGAGAATTCTCCAGAGCTTTCATTGAAATGAGCTTCCATACCATTTAATGGTTCTTGAAAGAATTGAAACCTACAGTGCCTCCAACTTCATCCGTGAAAAATGCTAGATAAATACCAAGAAATTTTTGAAATTCCCATAACCAGGTGTCAGAGGAGAACATTTGGATGTCCTGTTGCTGATCAGGAGTGTTCCAGACAGTGGTTTGATTGACTGGGTTTCATGAAAATGGTGTAGAACTGAAATGCCAGTATGTTGGAGCCTGCTGAGTATTGGGCCCAGAACTGTGGTGTGCAGGTGTGGGATAAAACATTTGTGTTGGGGCCATTTGGATCTACCATTGACTTCCAAATGGCTTGTGACTGACATGGTGCAGCCAGCAGACCCTTATATGTAAAGGCATCTTGTTATATGGAGAGGTTTCAGGGCAATGTTACGAATCAGGTTGCTATCTTCAAGTGGGCAAGCTATGTGGGATAGAATCCTGGTTGGTGCATTCTCTTGCAGACTCTGACCGACCACACGTGACAGAACTACCTTCAGCACTGTGTCCCAGTTGAACTTCTTGTATTTCGTAGAGCAAATACCAAACTCCCAGTGCAGCAGCAAGAAACACCATGAATAGTGGAGGATGACTAAATGGGTACACAGTCCACACAGGGAGACACTTAGCCTTCAGTGGCCACAGTTTACCTACAAAGAGAGAATTCAGCACTTTGCCTCATTTTCATTGGAAAATAAGAAACCAATTTCTTTAGGTCACATAGATGCAGAGCCAGCTTTGATGGTCTCACAACAAAGGAAGCTAAAGCTCCTGAAAACAACATATATTTCAAGTGCCCAACCTCAGAGGCAGTTTCTCAAAAAGTCGTTAGGCCAGCAGAGCTCCATGTTTGTGGAGTGTTTACCTGTTAGACAAGGATGCAAGAAAAGACCACTGACTCCAATTAAAATCAAATTAAACTAAGCTTATTATTTTCACCAGCCAGGCTAACTCTCCCTCCCAAAACGGCCGGAACAAGACAGCAACCCCAACTTACCTACAGCCCAGCTTTAAAGCCCAGAAAGTTACACAAAAGGGGGGTTAGAGATAACAGAACTCGGACAAGCATCACACTAATGGTAGTTTATATATATATATATATATATATATATATATATATATATATATATATATATTTTTTTTTTTTTTTTTTTTTTTTTTTTTTTTTTTTTTTGCTGGCCCCAACATCAGAATTTGTGAGGACCATTAGACCCTCAGAGATGGTCATTGTCTGTCCAGGGAAGGCCAATATTTATGATGTGTCGCTAATGTTTCACAGAGTGCTGCTATCTGGTCAGAGAGCCAGACATGGGTGAGTTCAAGGCATGGGCAGGCATTCCAAGCAGGTTCAGAATTTGCAGTAATTTATAGTAAAGCCAAAATTATCTTATCATGGCTTTGTGGCAAGATGGCTCCCAATTTTAATAAAAGATCAGGTTGGGCCTATCATTCCCCCCTTTTCTTATGTGTTCCTTTCAAATCTTTGATAGATTAAGGGAAGTGCACTGAGGAAATATAAATCCCTCAGGTAACAGTCTCCAAATTTCTAGAACTCACCCAAAACGGGTCTCCCTGATTTTACCTGACTTAATTAATTACGTATATTGATAGTCTATTTATTTTTGGCTCCATTGTTGTAAGAAGGGAGGCCTCACGCATTTTGGATTCTTCTGCGCTGAGAGAGGGTGACGTAAGGGTCATGGCATGAGGGACATGAGTTGCCTTTTAGAATTTAGTTGAGGGACATGAGTTGCCTTTTAGATTTCAGCTTGGTTTGAAGTCTGGTTGGGGAAGAACAGGTTGTAAAGTCATCTGGGAATGGGTTCTTCTATGAGAGTAACAAAAACCATGAGTAATGAATAAATGTTGCAGCAGCTGGAACATGTCACCTTATAGAAGTTCCCTCACCATTCTTTAATATCCTCAGTTATCAGGACTGTCAACTTAATATTTAATTTTTTGTTTTACAGTTGTCCCTCCCCATAAGATACAGTTTATTAATTTAATGTCATCTGATCTTGCAAAATCCTTTTTCTAGTATGACCTCTGTGTCTAATAGAGAAACCTTTAATTCTGTTACTCAGGGCTGGATAATCGTACTAGCAAACACCAAGCCTACCTCTGTAGGTTAGGAATATCTGTAGGCCCTAAACTAAATTTTCTGCCTCTGGCAGCTCCTCTTAATAGTCTCTTTTTATAGTTATCAGGCATTCCTGTCTGAGAATCCTTCTTTGTAACCTCCAGTCTTACTTATTTTGGGAGGCTAACATAAAGTGTATACCTTAAAATATTAATATTTGTTTTCTTGGCCGATTCATTTAACTTTAATTTTAAATCCTAATCTTAAACATCCAGCAAATAAATTTTAACAGCCTTATATTGAGAGTACTGGGCTTTAATATCTATAACTTAATTATTATTTATCTTTTCATTAATTGGGATATGTATTATTCTGTCTGTCTTGTAGGTGATGACTTATTATCTTAAATTAACCCATGTTGTGTTATTAAAGCAACACTTCTGTAAAAGACTAACAGGGAATCTTTAGATCACTTATAAGCAAATTAAAAATAAAATTTTTTAACAAGAGTAAAAATACTTAGTTTCTGTAATAGCTACCCTGAATTTTTTGGCTGAGTTATACATTATATGCCCTGTTTGAGATCCTAGTAATCTTCACAGAAAAACAAAAGAACTTTTGAACATAACTTTAAATGAAATAAAATCTGACCTACTCCTTTTGTAGTCATTCTCACATGTAGTAAGATGGGACACAGAGCCTTATCTCAGGTAAGGCAGGCCTCTTTATAAATATTAAGTGTTTTAGTTCTAAAGCTGATCATTGTTTTTTAAATATCATTTTACAAAGTTTACATAAATTGTTTGAGGTCACATGAACATTATCTAACATCATATGACATCACATTTAAAACATGGATTAAAGAAAGGCTGAAAGATTTTAACCTTTACATATATTAGGCTCTGATTAACTTAAAAATACATTTAAATTGTTCCCCAATGAAAAAAGTAACATAAAACTTTACATATCTTATTGATAACAGGTAAATAAATCCCCAGTACATTTTTTTTTACCATACAACTTCAGAATACCAGCTTGATATAATGCTCTTTAAATGTTTCTAACTTACAGACTTGTATACCTGGAAGATATGAGCACATTAATAGCATCAAAATTACATTGATATTTCTAGATTAACCAAGTTTAGCTTTTAAAGAAATGGCAGTAGAGTGCTCTAAAATAACAGTTCTTATTTAATCAGTTGTTTAATTTTTATGGTTGCTTGCTCTAGAAAAAATAAAACTTAATAAACACAATGTTATGGGTAAACTTATGTTTTCAGAAATTTTTGTCTCTTTAACACATGACTGATTTTTACAATCTGATACAGACCTTAGTAAATCAATCGGGTATCTAACAAATGTACTCAAGAATGAGAAATTCCACATCAAATTTACTTTACTTATTTATTAAAATATTAGACAAATGTATTGAAGAGTGTAAACCATTTTTTTGTTGAAGGAAAAGTCCTAGAATCAAGGCATTTTAGACATTTTGTAGATATTAATATTTTATTAGATTTTTGAACACCTATAAAAACTTGTAAGCTTAAATTTAAAAACATTTATTTTTATCTGTTTATCCAATTTAAATTGAACAATTTTAATCACGTGAATTAAAGATCTTTGGATCCACTTTTTTAAATTAATTTTTATTGTAGGTTGTTCAAAACATTACATAGTTCTTGATATATTATATTTCACACTTGATTCAAGTGGGATATGAACTCCCGTTTTTACCCCATATACAGATTGCAGAATCACATCAGTTGCACAACCATTGATTTACATATTGCCATTCTGGTGTCTGTTGTATTCTGCTGCCTTTCCTATCCTCTACTATCCCCACTCCCCCATCCCCTCCCCTCTTCTCTCTCTACCCCCTCTACTGTAATTCATTTCTCCCCCCTCATATTTTTCCTCCTTTCCCCTCACTTCCTCTTGTATGTAATTTTGTATACCCCTGAGGGTCTCCTTCCATTTACAGGAAATTTCCCTTCTCTCTCCCTTTCCCACCCACCTCTCATCCCTGTTTAATGTTAATCTTCTTCTCATGCTCTTCGTCCCTACTCTGTTCTTAGTTACTCTCCTTATATCAAAGAAGACATTTGCCATTTGTTTTTGAGGGATTGGCTAGCTTCACTTAGCATAATCTGCTCTAATGCCATCCATTTCTCTCCAAATTCTATGATTTTGTCATTTCTTAATGCAGAGTAATACTCCATTGTGTAAAAATGCCACATATTTTTTATCCATTCGTCTATTGAATGGCATCTAGGTTTTGCTTCCACAGTCTTGCTATTGTGAATTGTGCTGCTATGAACATGGATGTAGCAGTGTCCCTATAGTGTGCTCTTTTTAGGTCTTTAGGGAATAGACCGAGTAGGGGAATAGCTGGATCAAATGGTGGTTTTATTCCCAGCTTTCCAAGAAATCTCCATACTGCTTTCCAAATTGGCCGCACCAATTTGCAGTCCCACCAGCAATGTACAAGAGTACCCTTTTCCCAACATCCTCGCCAGCACTTGTTGTTGTTTGACTTCCTAATGGCTGCTAATCTTACTGGAGTGAGATGGTATCTTAGGGTGGTTTTGATTTGCATTTCTCTGACTGCTAGAGATGGTGAGCATTTTTTCATATACTTGTTGATTGATTGTATGTCCTCCTCTGAGAAATTTCTATTCAGGCCCTTGGCCCATTTGTTGATTGGGTTATTTGTTATCTTATTGTCTAATTTTTTGAGTTCTTTGTATATTCTCGATATTAGGGCTCTGTGTGAAGTGTGAGGAGTAAAGATTTGTTCCCAGGACGTAGGATCCCTATTTACCTCTCTTATTCTTTCTTTTGCTGAGAAAAAACTTTTTAGTTTGAGTAAGTCCCATTTGTTGATTCTAGTTATTAACACTTGTGCTATGGGTGTCCTATTGAGGAATTTGGAGCCCAACCCCACAGTATGTAGATCATAGCCAACTTTTTCTTCTATCAGACGCCATGTCTCTGATTTGATATCAAGTTCCTTGATCCACTTTGAGTTAACTTTTGTGCATGGCAAGAGAAAGGGATTCAGTTTCATTTTGTTGCATATGGATTTCCAGTTTTCCCAACACCATTTGTTGAAGATGCTCTCCTTCTTCAATTGCATGCTTTTAGCCCCTTTATCGAATATAAGATAGTTGTAGTTTTGTGGATTGGTTTCTGTGTCCTCTATTCTGTACCATTGGTCCACCCACCTGTTTTGGTACCAGTACCCTGCTGTTTTTGTTACTATTGCTCTATAGTATAGTTTGAAGTCTGGTATAGCTATCCCGCCTGATTCACACTTCCTGCTTAGCATTGTTTTTGCTATTCTGGGTCTTTTATTTTTCCATATGAATTTCATGATTGCTTTCTCTATTTCTACAAGAAATGCCGTTGGGATTTTGATTGGCATTGCATTAAACCTATAGAGAACTTTTGGTAATATCGCCATTTTGATGATGTTAGTTCTACCTATCCATGAACAGGGTATATTTTTCCATCTTCTAAGATCTTCTTATATTTCTCTCTTTAGGTTTCTGTAGTTTTCATTGTATAAGTCTTTCACCTCTTTTGTTAGGTTGATTCCCAAGTATTTTATTTTATTTGAGGATATTGTGAATGGGGTGGTTGTCCTCATTTCCATTTCAGAGGATTTGTGGCTCATATACAGGAATGTCTTTGATTTATGTGTGTTGATATTATATCCTGCCACTTTGCTGAATTCATTTATTAGCTCTAGTAGTTTCTTTGTAGACCCTTTTGGGTCTGCTAGGTATAGAATCATGTCATCTGCAAATAGTGATAATTTGAGTTCTTTTCCTATTTTTATGCCTTTAATTTTTTTCGTCTGTCTAATTGCTCTGGCCAGTGATTCGAGAACTATGTTGAACCGAAGTGGTGAGAGAGGGCATCCCTTAAAATTTGTTTTTATGAGTGCTTTTTTATTATGAGCGCTCCTTATATATGTTAATTTCTGTATCATATATATGATTAAGAATATATATATATATAGACATACAACAAATAACAAAAGTGTGCACACATAATAATAGTAAAGGCCTTGTAGCTTTTAGCAGGTGAAATCTCCATTGCCATGTTTTAAAAACTCCACAGTTGGTCAAAGATAGAACTGATCAGAAAAACATTAACCTAGGTCTGTAGGATCAAAATTATGAGTTAGAAAAATTAAAGGATCTAAGGAAAAAAATAAGAGTCCTAGAAAAAATAACTGACCAGTAATTAGTAAATACCATACTATTTACTTTTTTTTTTTCCTTAAGCCTCATATCAGTCTCCTACTGATCTTGCAGGCTTCTTTCATTTGCATTTCAATCTAAGTCCTGGCTGAGGTCTGGAAGGAGCAGGAAAAAACTGCTATTCTGAGCAGACACCTCAGGTCTAACGCATTTTAACCATAATTTTCCAGATAGGATGTTGAAAATTTTGATACAAGCTTAAGACAAAATTTACAAAATTTTATATCTTTACATCTTGTGTTGTCAACAGATACCATACTATGATTTACTATCCTTGTCCAAATTAATGCACTGGTACACACAGTGACATTTTCCCAGGCTACCCAATTAAAAATTGGTGAAAAAAAAAAGACTGAATGATTGGAAAATTTCTTGCCAACTTGGAAGTAGAGTTCTTTAGTTTTCCATCCTAAGTATTTAAGTTCTCTGGCATGAATTATCTGAAATCATAAACTAAACAATTATCTCAATCTGACTTTTAACGGCAAGATTCTGCAATGCTTCAAAAACCCAATAAGCTACCAGATTGTTACAATAAAACATCATCATTTAGACACACATTCAGGTAAAATCATTCCCAAGAAACAATATATAATATCAACACATTATTGCACATGTCTTAAAGTGCCAGAAACAAAGACACACGACAGACAGAAAGGAGCTCCAGACTATGACTGACAGACAGAAGCCTTTAAAACAGAGCAGATAAGAGAAAAATCTCCTACACCAGTTGCACCACAGATGTCCCCACAAGGGGTCCAGATGTTTTCACAGAGGAGCATCCTGAAATGTAAAATCAAGGGTCTCCATAGTGACTTTCCTGCATTTAGTGTCCCCTTTTTTTCCCTCTTTTTTTAAGATGACAGAGGTGGCATTATCGTTAAATTGCAGGGAAAGACCTAGGGAATTCTCTGAAAAAATAAGGCTTCAGCAGCTGCTGGGAGTCCCTCAGTCCCTCCTTTTACTTACAGGATTTGCTCCTCTGTTTCAGTTCCACCACAAGCATGCTCCATCTCCTAACATTTCTGTAGTCAGCTCTCAAAAAGTTCCAGGGTGCGGGTGGGTTATCAAAATTTGTAACTTAAAGTTGGGTTCCTGAACTTGAAGCCAATTAATGCCAATTTAAAAATGAGGACAGGGTTTTGAGAAAAAGAAAAACGAAGGTTTATTGCTTTGCTAACAAAGATAAACACAGGGACTCTGCCAAAAGGTTGTGACTCTCTTTATCTGGAGGGACAAGGGATTTTAAAGGAGTTTCACTTATTAACCTGGGAGATACTCAGTTCTTAGGTCCCCCGCAGGCACTGCCCTCTGCAGTGAGTGTGCTCCAGGCAGCCAGCTAGGGGCTTCTATCATACTGCTTAACAAACGGGTGTAAAGTTCAATGCAGTTCCTTTAAACTCAGTCCAAAGGGTGTCAGGCTTACTTGCTTTATTTTCATGTCCGATATCCTTAAGTTTTCACCACAGAAATCACACAACAAAATGCACAAAAACAAACAAACAAAAAACATATAGAACACAGAACAAAACAACAACAACAACAACAACAAAAAAAAAAAAAACAGAAATCCGGCGCCGAAACAGGAAAACAGAGGAGCAATGCAATGTCTTCCTAAAGCTCCCCGTAGGAGCGCATGCGTGCCCGTTGGCACCTCTCTACCCTTCCAGATGAATTCCCTAGAGAACAGAACAGATGACAGAATGATTCTTGTTACTGTCCCAGACAGGAGTATATGTGAGCCTCCTCAGTCCACCTCTCTGTCATCAGAAGAGATCTCCCTTAACCGGATATCAGATGTTATAAAGGCACCAATTACCTATGGATGCCTCCTCCACCAGGTGCTTGCTAATAGTTTTAATGCGGTGGTTCACTGCAGTGCTCCCTGAACTG
This sequence comes from Callospermophilus lateralis, assembly GCF_048772815.1. Classification (NCBI taxonomy): domain Eukaryota; kingdom Metazoa; phylum Chordata; class Mammalia; order Rodentia; family Sciuridae; genus Callospermophilus; species Callospermophilus lateralis. The sequence goes on from NW_027514364.1 coordinate 1,078,950, forward strand.
AAGGCTAACTCCAAGGCCTTGGACCATCTCAAGTTGCACAAACCCTAGAGTTGCTCTCAAGCTTGGAGCCCTGGAAGGAAGGCCAACTTCAGAATTTACAGCAGTCTGGTCTTGTGATCTTGTCCGGCAGGGTCATCTCACTGGGGAACTCCAAAATATTAGACCAGGAACGCATGTAAAGACCACTGACTCCTAGTAAAATCAAATTAAGGCAAGCTAATTATTTCAAAGGGAAAGGCTACCTCTCCCTCCCAAAATGGCGGGAGCAAGACAGCAAACCCACCTTTCCTATAGCCCAGCTATATAGCCCAGAAAGATGCACAAAAAGGGGGTTACAGATAACAGAACTTTAACAAGCATCACACTAACGGTAGTTTACATTTTTTTTTTAAGCTCACCCCAACATCAGAAATTATGAGGACCATTAGAGCCTCAGAGACTCGTTGTCTGGCCAGGGAAAGAAAATATTTATGAGGTGTCACTAAAGTTTCAGAGAGGGCTGCAATCTGGTCAGAGAGCCAGGCATGGGTGAGTTTAAGGCATGGGCAAACATTCAAGCAGGTTCAGAATTTGCAGTAATTTATAATAAATCCAAAATTATCTTTTCATGGCTTTCTGGCAAGTGGGCTCCCAATTTTAATAAATGATCAGGTTGGGTCTATCAACCCTGTCCCTTACTTTTGGAAACTCCCCTTCCACATCCAAGCTTGTGAACTCCTGAGCATTTTCCATTCCAGATATGTATTCACAGATTTTCTAACTCTTCTCCTCTAATTGTGTATTACTTGGGGCGAATGTAATGTCAAGGCATTGTTCTGGATGAGAATGGGAAGATTTTTTGCATACACATTGGATTCATTATCTAATTTTTCATTCGAAATACTTAATCCCTGACACTAAAACCTACCCTACTGGACTCTGACTACTAATGCAAATATGATGGAGATAAATTACCCCAACAAAATAGAAATACAAGCAGTTCAGAGGAGGCATGGTGCATAGTTGGACTTGCCTTTTGCATTATGTAGTGTAGGAGTTATAAATCTAGCAAATTTTCAATTTAAATAGTTCTCCATGTGTTTGAAAGTTAACAAATATTTGAATTCCTGTCTCCCTTTCTCTGTAGCCTATTCAGCACATGTATTTTTATATGCACATATCAAATCCTACCTGGTACCACACGTACATTCTTGTGAGGTGGATGAATTGGCAGATACAATTTGTGAGAATAGATCACTCATTCTAAACGCTGTTGGAACTGAAAATTCAACCTATGGGTGAGCTTCCTAGTTGAACAACATTATACATAAACCCATGTTCAGTAAAATGAATATTTTTGGATCTGTGGATGATATATATTTCATGATTAATTTAGATTGCCATATATATTGCTACTTTTTAATGTCTGTGTGTGTGTGTGTTTTATATATATATATATATATATATATATATATATATACTCTACAGATTTTTCAAAATATGAAATATATGTGTCTTATTATACACTCCCTAAATTCATTCATATTCATATATGTGGATTTATGATCAACTTTTCACAAGATTATTATCAGAAATATTCATCCACCTGAAATACATATTTGTTTCCTAGTACTGAAAACAAACTTCAGTGAATGGTGCACACAACTCCTAATATTTCTACAGTAACTCACCCAGTTTAACATCAATGGGTATAGATTCCTATGGGACATGAAGTGTATTTTGACGTTCATTTTTATTCAACTCTGGTACATTACTATTTCTTCAGTTAATGCACATCATAGGATAAATATTTCATCCACAATTTATCAAATTGATAGGCATTTGTTTCACTTTCAATCACTTCCTGATTCAGAACACATGTATTCCTTAATGTTTCTTGACTGCTCGTTTCATGAGACTTCTTTCCAAACACATTATTTTCAATTTCCATTATCGCTTTGAAGCAAATCTCACACACCCGTCTTGATAAACCATTAAAGTAATATTACCATTATATGTATAATTGGTTGGAATTAATGATTGTATATCAATATAAGATTTTCTGCATATTTTCAGATATAAATTCAATCGATTATTTAAAGTGTAATCAGTTATATTATTTATTCACAGTATGGTCTCTTCATGCATTATCTCTACATACATAGACACAGGGTACACCTCTTTGTACCCCCAATATTAATTTATATGTCTTCAAAATATTGCTCCCAGAAATGGTGGAAAAAAATACTCTGTCAACTGATGTACATAAACATTTTATCACAGTAATATTCTGGACACAAAATGCAAAGTTCACACTTACGATTGTACCAAAGACTAAATGGAATGTAAACATGGATTACTAAAAAAATCCATGTCCAATTTGGCTAATGCTCTCAAATGTCAATCCTATTAATGATTACATATTTGTTTCTTCCTAAGATTATATATTCATATTCAACCCTGTTGAAAATATCTAATACTATCACTCACTTTATACTTTGTCTGATTTCATAATGTCTCTATAGATATCTGCTTTCCTACATATTTTCCCCAGTTCATCATTGTGACTCATTCTTCACATGTGCTGACATTGACATTCACTCACTAACTGAAACCCTGTTGCTAAAGAACTTTTGGTCCAATTCCTATACTCATTCTTTTTTCTAAACTTACTTACTATCTTCCTAATCCACCTACTGTCCCCTTTTGACTGGATATTCTCTTCGACATTCAATCATCCAAGGTACAAGGTCCTATGCCATTTTATATCGATTTATCTGAGACATCTGTGCAGAACATAATTCAAAGCTAAGTGTCACAATCAAAGGCCCAATTCCCTTCTGGGCTTCAAATCTTACCTAGATTTCTGTTTTCATACTTACATTTCACCTATTTATTCTTGTAAATATCGCAGATTCCCAATACCATTATTCATCCTGCAGAATGATTCCTAACTCAAATCGAATATGTTATTAATCGTAACCATACACTCTTCCATCAATCTAACTTTACAAAAGAGTAAGGACACAGTTTGTCTTACAATACAGGAATGTAGGGGATCTTCCACCTGCTGAGAACCTCAAAGGTCCTTACAGAAATGATCCCTGGAGAAGATGTTGACAGCTATGGAGGACCTGAGAGAGAAAAATTCATTTTCCATGGAAAACAACCAGGTCAAAATGAAGGGATGTGTCTGAATCAGCCTCTCTCTTCTTAATGTAGAGTAGTTGGACCAAATCAGGCATGTGTGGAGAGCTGTTCCCGGGTGCCGATTTTTGATATACAATTCTTAGCTTGAAGTGTCACAGTAAGTAGGGGCAGGCTCCATCTCATGGGAACCTAGGAAACAACTTTTAGGACAAAGTGTTTGCCAAGGCAGTGACCTCATTCAGTTTCTGAATGAAGTTACCTACCTCACTTCTTTGGTGATGGAACTCTCTGAACTGGGGATCCAAGAAGCCAGGCACCCAGAGTCAGTCCCAGTCCCAATCCCAGTGGGCTCACATGTTTGTATTTACCAAGGACAGAGTCAGACTTTCTTGGTACCTACTGATGTGAGGATGGCCAAATGCCAGGAGAGCTCTGAAGAGGGCCAGTTCATGAGAAAGCAGGCAGTGTCTCACCACTGGTTCCTGAAAACTTCACTGAGTTGGCCAAGGAGACCAGATCTGAGAGAGTTTCCCAATACTATTATTCATCCCAAAGAATGATTCCTAACCCAAATTGAACATGTTATTAAACCTAACATACACTGTTCCCTCAATCTAACTTTACAGAAGAGCGGGGACAGTGTTGGTCTTACAATACAGGAATGTAGGGGATCTTCCACCTGCTTAGAAACTCAAAGGTCCATGCAGAAATCATTCCTGGAGAAGATGTAGGCAGCTATGAAGGACTTGAGAGAGCAAAAGTCATCTTCCATGGCAAACAACCTGGTCAGGATAAAGGAGTGTATCTGAATCAGCCTCTCTCTTATTAATGTAGAGAAGATGGATCAAACCAGGCCTGTGTGGAGAGCTATTCCTGAGTGCCTATGGTTTATATACCATTCTAACTTGTGAAAGTGTCACAGGAAGTAGGGGCATCCTCCATCTCAAGAGACCATAGGAAGCAACTGTTAGGACAAAGTGGTTGCCAAGGGAGTGACCTCTTTCAGTTTCTGAAGGAAGTGACCTCACGTCATTTCCTTGGTGTTGGAACTCTCTGAACTTGGGATCCAGGAAGCCAGGCACCCATTGCCAGTCCCAGTCCTACTCCTAGTGGGCTCACTTCTTTGGATTTACCAGGGACAGAGTCAGTCTTTCATGGTACCTACTGATGTGGGGATGGCCAAATGCCAGAAGAGCTCTGAAGAGGGGCCTTTCCTGAGAAAGCAGGTAGTGGCTCAAGCTGGCTCCTGAAATCTTCGCAGAGTTGGCCACGAAGACCAGATCTGAGACAAGACAGGCTATTTTTGGGGAACATAGTATGACCCACCAGTCAGAGAATACTCCAGATAGTCACAGATGTACTTGGGGGAAGCAGGTGCCTTTGTGGGTGTTGGTGTGGGATTCTTTTTTTGTCTCATGTTCTGAGAATAGGTTAACCAGTACCCTGGTTATTAATTGGTAGTTACATTATGCTTATAGACCCCAGAACTCAGGACAGGTAGAAAAAATAAATAGAACCATTAAATAGACCTTTACGAAATTACTCTTAGAGACCTGCATAAAAGATTGGACTATGCTCCTGCCTTATCCACTGTTTCATGCAAGAAATACTCCCTCTGTTTCTTTGTGTAACCTCATCACCTGTGAAATTCTCTATGGTGCCCTTCCTCCAGTAAGGGACCTAACCCCAACTCTAAGACCTAAGGATCCCTTCCACACCCCCTAGCTTGACAGACTTAAAGCTCTTGAAAGAACTCATTGATATCTGTTCAAACAGCTGGCCACGGCCTACCAAACTGGGGACAAGGGGACTCCACTTCAATATAATGTAAGAGACTTCATCTACATAAGAAGACATCAGGTTTCATTCCTGGAACCCCGATGGAAAGGAACATACCAGGTACTACTTATAACACCTACATCAGTAAATGTATACGGAATCAATTCCTGGATCCATGCCTCTCATCTCAAGCCTGCGCTCTGTCCAGACTCTTGCTGGAAACTGGAAATGACTAGTAACCCTTTCAAATTGTGTATTCACCATATGAATAAGGCTATAGACTCTCCCCTTGGCCACCAGTAGTCCTAAACCTCATCAGGTGGTTCATCAGCGATGGCTGATCACAAATCCTACTAGAGAAGAAGTATGGTCTATCTCGCTTACAGCCCCCATAGGGACCTGGTGGCCATCTCTCCACCCAGACATTTGTCAGCTGGCTATAGGTTTTTCCTATTGGGATATATCTGATAAAGTGGATCCCACTAAAATTCTATTAAATACCTTCTGTATCATCGATAATGGAAACAAACATTATGGATGTAGGGACACGCGAGCAAGATGCAGGTTGGCTAGCCCAGATTACTATGTTTGCATGGCAGACTATCAAAGCCACAAAGAGCCACGGCTGTGAGGGGAAAAAGCCAACTTCTTCTGTAAGTCATGGGGATGTTAGCATACAGGGACTGCCTGGTGGAACCCAAACTCCCCATCAAATTCAGTACACAGCATTGGCCATATTACCAATTAGACAACCAAAACCGATGGACCCCAGAAGGCTCTCTAGATCCTCAAATTATGCATGACATTTTTAACTTCTACAAGTGATCAAAAGGGTGGAAGGAGATTCCCCTATGTGAAGACCTTTTCCCTCCTTCACTCACGTCCTGAACTATGCTTCTCCAATAGATCCTAACCCTCAGCCTTCTGCTCCAGACTCTCTGCTTTCACTCCCACCTGAGCAACCTGATTTCTCCCCTCCATTTACTAGATCAAAAAACCAAACCTCGGCCGGTTCTCAGACAATTGCGCCCTTGCTGAGGTATCAGGTACTGAGGTACCCCTCCACCCACTCAGTCCTCTTTTCTCCAGTAAGTGCCCAGAGCAGGTCCCATCAGGTCCTCTTACCAGCTAACCCAAAGCTCAAACCAGCTGAGGAGATCCCTCAGACCACTATCCAAGATGTAATGAAAGTGACCTTTAAAGTTGCCTTGTCATCACTGAAAACAGGTGACTAAGAATTTAAAGTCCCTCACAGGCTTTTTGGGATACTCACTCCTGTCGTCCCCTCTGCTCTACCTGTTCTACTGCTCAAGTTTTTGTTGCCAGGAAAATCACAAACCCCTTTCCCAATATTCTTTTACATCTCTCCTTCCTAATTCTCAGATAAACGGAGCTGCTCTCAGCCTTGCTTTCCACGTCTTGCCCCTCTTCACCAGGCCCACAGAAAAGTCTTATATGACCTTCTCCAGAAGTCTTCACCATTGCTGACTTTAGGACTTTCAGCAAAAGAGTCCCTATAAAAGAATTCAATGTAGATAAACTCCGTGTTTTCATGTCGCCCTGTTCTACTTGGCCAGTGGCTGGAAAAATCAGCACTCCTAAGCTAGACACCCCCTTACGAGTTTTTCACAAAATAAGTGAACAAGGCCTCTGGCTTTGAGCTGGGGATTCTCAGAGATGGCTACAATTCTAAGTAAAGAAGTTACCAACTAGGCTCCATGGTAACAGCTGGCAGGGAGAAAAAAAAAGAGAAAAAAAAAAAGCTCTCCCTGTCCCAAGTGTCCTTGAAAAGTTAACTTGCCGAGAACAGAGGAAAAAATAACAGAAACAAAAACTGCTTTTTGTGAACTTCTGCAGACTGTGAACTTCTGAGCCCCTTCCCTTACATGTTGGGTACAAATTCTGAAACTACCTAAACTTGGGGTTCAGAAGATTAATTGATTACAACAGAAGCAATACCCTCTAAATCCGTTTGCAACCAAATAGGGCTGTTTCCCTGTCTTTGGTGCTATCTTAGATTCCTTTCCTTTTCCGTACCAACAACAGTATAATTCTATATACTTAAACATTGTTTATGTTTTCATGAAATGGTCAACAGATGTGATTAATTATGTAATGGTGCAGATGTTTCCCAGAGTGTTCTAGGATGATGCATGTTCATTTAAAGATCAAATCGGAGGGCATACAACCTGTTTCCACCGGGAACCTGTATCTCTCACTTTAGCCATCCTATTAGGAATAGGAGTTGCTGCAGGAGTGAACACAGGAACCCTAGTCCATGGGACACAACAAATGACCCAATTAGAAGCAGCAATAGACCAAAAATTAAAGATAATAAAACCTCCATCACAGCTTTACAGGAATGTTTAACCTCTCTCTCTGAAGTTGTTTTACAGAACAGGCGAGGGTTAAACCTTCTCTTCATGAGAGAAGGGGGACTTTGTGCTGCATTGAGGGAAGAAGGTTGTTTTTATGCCGACCATACTGGAGTTGTATAAGAACCTATGAGTATATTAAGAAAATGCCTTTAAGAGTGTCAACGAGAGAGAGAGGCCCAAAAAGGGTGGTTTGAGTCTTGGTTCACACAGTCCCTCTGGTTAACTATGCTTTCATAGGCCCAGGCCTGTCCATTAATAATCCTCATATTATTGCTAACTGTAGGACCCTGTTGGCTCAACCATGTAGTTTCCTTTCTCGAAGCTCAAATTGGACAATTTAAACTTATGGTAATCAGACAACAATATACCCCACTAGGAGACATAAAATGTGACACCCTTCAATGATCACTTTCATGATTAAAAGTAACCAGAAGAAGAATTGGGGAATAAAAAGTTAATAAAATAGGTACTTGTCACTTCCTATTTTTCTGTATGCTTAATAAAACACTGTTGAAATCTTGAGAACTGTTTGCTAATCTTGTTCCCAGAATGTGCTGTCCCCAACTGCCAAACTGCAGAATGTACTCCATCATCCCGTTGAAAGCAAACTGCCCACTCTCCCTGACGCATCAATAAATTTCCCTCCCTGCCCTCTCCAAGGAAAGTATATAAGCTCTGTTTAAGCTGTTCTCAGGACTCTCTGCTCTATTCAAGTGAGCTCTGAGCCCCAGCATGCTGGACCCTCAATAAACCCTTTGTTGTTGCATGAGACAGTCTCTTGGTGGTCTCTTCCTCCTATGCCTGCCCGACCATTACAATATTCCAACTCTATATTCTTATAAATATCTCAGGTTCCCAATACCATTATTCATCCAGCAGAATAATTCCTAACCCATATCAAACATGTTATTAAACATAACCATACACTCTTCCCTCAATCTAACTTTACAGAAGAGCAGGCACAGAGTTGGTATTACAATACAGGAATGTAGGGGATTGTTCATCTGCTGAGAACCTCAAAGATCCATGCAGATATGATCACTGGAGAAGATGTAGGCAGCTATGAAGGACCTGAGAGAGCAAAAGTCATCTTCCATGGAAAACAACCTGGTCAGTATGAAGGGTTGTGTCTGAATCAGGCTCTCAAATTTTAATGTAGAGAAGATGGACCAAACCAGGCCTGTTTAGAGAGTTGTTCCCGGGTGCCTATGGTTGATATACCATTCTAACTTGTGAAACTGTCACAGGTAGTAGGGGCAGCCTGCATCTCATGGGACCCTTGGAAGCAAATGTTAGGACAAAGTGGTTGCCAAGGCAGTGACCTCATTCAGTTCCTGAAGGAATTGACCTCACCTCACTTCCTTGTTGATGGAACTATCTGAACTTGGGATCCAGGAAGCCAGGCACACAGAGCCAGTCCCAGTCCCAGTCCCAGTGGTCTCACTTGTTTGGATTTACCAAAGACAGAGTCAGTCTTTCTTGGTACCTACTGATGTGAGGATGGCAAAATGCCAAGAGAGCTCTGAAGAGGGGCCTTTCCTGAGAAAAAGGTAGTTGCTCAATGCTGGCTCCTGACAACTTTACAGAGTTGGCTAAGGAGGACAGATCTGAGAGAGAACATGCCATTTAAAGGGAACATACTGTGGCCCACTAGTCAGAGGACACTCCAAATAGTCTCAGAATTACTTAGGGAAAGGAGGTGCCTTTATGGGTGTAGGTGTAGGTTTGTGGTTTTCACTTGTTCTGAGAATAGGTATCAAAGGAGGTTTGTTTGGATTGAGTGAACTCTTTCTGGTAAGTACTTTGACAAGGCGAGTGTTTTTATGTCTGTATATAAAACGGTGTTCGTGGTTGTAGACATAAGAAGAGAGAATGCATCAATGGATGTGTCCTGTCTAGTAGAAAGCTTGCCAGCCTTCATACTGCCCAATTTATGAATGGACTGCTACTTGACTTATGGATGGGCAACATCTGCTATCCTCCAAAGTTCCTGTTTTCTTCCTGAATTCTGGCCTCTCTAAAGAATAGGCTCATGCTTTTGTGCCCAAGATATGTACCACCTCCAAGCTCTGTGACATGGACATGTACTGGATACCTGAAGGGAATGACGAGCTTCTTAGAAAACTCAGATATCAGTATGACCAGTAAAGTCTCAGTGGAGAAAGCCTGCTTTGTGCCTTTTGCTTACCTATTGTTTTATTGCCCTGAATGTCAGGAAGGTCTCTGCCTCAGGCCTCCCCTTTGTGAAGCCTGAAGAAAAGAGTTCTCAAATTGAAATGAATGGGCATCACCTGTGGCTCTGTGCTTAATTGCTTTGGAAAGGGATGTGTCTGAATCAGCCTCTTGGCACTGTGTGAGGCTGTGGCTTAGATTCTCAGCACTAGATGGATCCAAAGAAATATCTCATGTGTGCATCCAATACAAAAATGGCTAAAAGAGCAGATATTGTAGATGAAGTCTCTCGCCTTCCTATGTAAAGTTCCTGACCTCCATTAAGTGAGAATAGTGATACTTTGGGTCAAATGAGATATTTAAAGCCCTGTAGAGGCTAGCCTATAGGTGCATGGGTTTTCTCATGATTCCAGTTCACATAAAGAATCTAAACCGCACAGTAATTTGGCCTCAAATTGGAGAAGCAAAGCAGCATTAACGGCATGCCTATTTGATCACTCTTGGTTAACAGGAAGGGTGTCTAGGCCACACAGACTTTAGGAAAATGAGGGAAAAAGGGAGCTTATTTTGGACACTGTTGTGGGCTGCGCCCCTCATGGAAACCTGCTACCAGAGGTAATGATTAGTGTCTATATGGAAGAAGATGAGGGCCATGTGGGAGTGTTTTGGTTTTAATTGTGGACATTTGTATCGTGGTTGGAAGAGATGACTGGGTCCACCTGGGCTTGAACTCTGGTGTGACTCCCATTAGAGACTGAGTTCTGGAACTGACCTCAGAGCAGTATTGCCATAAATTTTGTCGGGATTTTATTAGGCCACGCATGAGAGTGACCCTTGGAAACTGAGATCTAAGGCCAGTGTGGATTTCCACAGAGCACTTGGAATCTCAGCCAGGATATAACATGATTTTATTTTTAAAGACTTGGCAGCCATAGTTGAGAGTCAAAACACACATGGAACTCACATTGTAGACCTCAATGGGTCTGGCTTCATGTGACCTTTTGGCCACTCTTTAGGAAGACTTGCCTGTGAGAGTTCTTCAGAGCATTCATTGAAATGAGCTTCCTCACCATTTAATGGTTCCTGAATTAATTGAAACCCATAGTGCCTCCAACTTCATCCTTGAAAAATGGCTAGATAAATACCATGAAATTTTTGAAATTCCCATGACCAGGTGGCACTGGAGAAACTTTGGATGTCCTGTTGCTGATCATGAGTATACCAGACGGTGCCTTGATTGACTGGGTTTCATGAAAATGGTGTAGATCAGATATGCCAGTAAGTTGGAGCCTGCTGAGCAGTGGGCCTAGAGCAATGTTGGGCAGGTGTGTGACACAAAATATGCGCTGGGGCCATTTCGATCTGCCATTGGCTTCCAAATGCCTTGTGACTGACAGGATGCAGCCAGCAGACCCTTATTTGTAAAGGCATCTTGTTATATGGAGAGTTTTGACCCTGTCCCTTACTTTTGGAAACTCCTCTACCACCTCCAAGTTTGTGAACTACTGATCATATTCCATTCCAGATTTGTATTCTCAGAATTCCTAACTCTTTTTCCCTAATTGTGTCTTACTTGGGGTGAAAGTATTGTCAAGGCATTGTTCTGGATGAGAGTGGGAAAAATTTTGTGTAGCACATATTTGCATACACATTGGATTCATTTTCCAATTTTCCATTCAGAATACTAAATCCCTGACACTAACATATACCCTATTAGACTCTGACTACTAATCCTAATATGGTGGAGTAAAATAACCCAAACGGAATAGAAATACAAGCAGTTCAGGGAAGGCATGGTGTGTAGTTGGAATTGTGTTTTGCATTATATTGGGTAGAAGGTATAAACTAGTTAATTTTTTTATTGAAAGAGTTCTCCATGTGTTTTTAAAGTAAACAAATGTATGAATTCGTGTCTCCCTTTCTCCGTAGCATATTCAGCACATGTATTTTTATATGCACATACAGAATCCTACCTGGTACCACTCGTACAATCTTGTGAGGTGGCTTACTTGGCAGATACAAATTGAGAGAAGACATCACAGCTCCTAAACACTGTTGGAACAGAAAATTAAACCTATGGGTGAGCTTCCTAGATGAACAACATTATACATAAATCCATGTTCAGTAAAATGAATATTTTTGCATCTGTGGATGATTTATATTTCATGGTGAATTTCGATTGGCATATATATTGCTACTTTTTAATGTCTGTGTATATATATATATATATATATATATATATATATATATATATATATACAGTCTCCAGATTTTTCAAAATATGAAATATATGTGTCTTATTACACACTTCCTAAATTCATTCATATTCATGTATGTGGATTTATAATCAAATTTTCACATGATTATTCTCAGAAATATTCATCCACCTGAAATACATATTTTTTCCTACTAGTGAAAACTAACTTCAGTGAATGTTGCATACAAATCCTAATATTTCTACAGTAACTGACCCAGTTTAACATCAATGCGAGTAGATTCCAATGGGACATGCTGTGTGTTTTGACGTTCATTTTTATTCAACACTGGTACATTATGATTTCTTCAGTTTATGCACATCATAGGATATATTTTTCATCCACAGTTTCGCAAATTTATAGGCATTTGTTTCACTTTCAATCAATTCCTTCTTCAGAACACATGTATTCATCCATGTTTCTTGACTGGTCTTTTCATGAGACTTCTTTACAAAACACATTATTTTCAATTTTCATAATCATTTTTGAAGCGAAACTCAGACACCGTTCATGATAAACAATAACACTAATATTAACAATAGATGTATAACTGGTTGGAATGAATGATTTTATATCAATATAAGATATCTTAAATATTTTCAGATATCAATTCCATCCATTATTTAAAGTGGAATCAGCTATATTATTTATTCACAGTGTGGTCAATTCATGCATTATCTCTATATTCATAGACACAGGGCACACCTCTTTGTACAACCAATACTTATGTATATGTCTTCTAAATATTACTGCCAGAAATGGTGTAAGAAATACTCATGTCACCAGATCTACATACACATTTTATCACAGTAATATTCGGGACACAAAAAGTAAATGTCACACTTATGATTGTACTGGAGTCTGAATGGAAAGTGAACATGGATTACTAAAAACATTCCTGTCCATGTTGCCTAATCCTCTCAATTATCAATCCTGTTGGTGACTACATATTTGTTTCTTCCAGAGATTATATATTCAAACTCTACCCTGTTGAAAATGCCTAATCATATCACTCACTTTATACTTTGCCTGATTTCATTATGTCTCTATTGATATGTGGTTTCCTACATATTTTCCCCAGTTCATCATTGTGACTGACCCTTCACATGAAGTTATGTTTACTTTCACTCTCTAACCAAAACACTATTGCGATAGAACATATATTCCAAATCCTATATTGACACTTCTTCCTAAACCTACTATCTACCTAATCCTACCGACTATCCGTTTTTGACTGGATGTTCTCTTCGACATTCAATCATCCAAGGTACAAGGTTCTATGCCATTATATATCTATTTTTCTGAGACATCTGTGCACAATGTAAATCAAAGTTAAGTATCCCAATCAAGGGCCCAATGCCCTCTAGTCTTCAAAATTACCTAGATTTCTGTTTTTATTCATATATTTAACCTCTATATTTTTATAAATATCGCAGGTTCCCAATACCATTATTCATCCCGCAGAATGATTCCTAACCCAATTCAAACATTTTATTAACCCTAAGAATACACTGTTCCCTCAATCTAAATTTAATGAAAAGCAGGGACAGAGTTGGTCTTACAATACAGGAATGTAGGGGATCTTCCACCTGCTGAGAACTTCAAAGATCCATGTAGAAATGAACCCTGGAGAAGATATAGTCATCTATGAAGGACCTGAGAGAGCAAAAGTCATCTTCCATGTCAAACACCCTGGTCAGGATGAAGGGATGTGTCTGAATCAGCCTCTCTCTTCTTAATGTAGAGGAGAAGGACCAAACCAGGCCTGTGTGGATAGCTATTCCCGGGTTCCTAAGGTTGACATACCATTCTAACTTGTGAACATTTCAGAGGAAGTAGGGGAACCCTCCATCTAATGGGACCCTTGGAAGCAACTATTAGGACAAAATGGTTTACAAGACAGTGAATTCATTCAGTTCCTGAAGGAAGTGACCTCACCTCACTTCCTTCGTGATGGATCTCTCTGAACTTGGGATCCTGGAAGCCAGGCACACAGAGCCAGTCCCAGTCACAGTCCCAGTGGGCTCACTTGCTTGGATTTACCAAAGACAGAGTCAGTCTTTCTTTGTTCCTACTGATATTATGATGCCAAAAGCAAGGAGAGCTCTGAAGAGGGGCCTTTCCTGAGAAAGCAGGTAGTGGCTCAAAATTCCCTTCTGACAACTTAAAAGAGTTGGCCAAGTAGACCAGATCTGAGACAGGACAGGACATTTCGCGGAAACATTGTATGGCCCACCAGTCAGAGGACACTCCGTAGAGTCACATACCTACTTGGGGGAAGGAGGTGACTTTGTGGGTGTGGTTGTGGGTTTATGATTTTGTCTCATCTTCTGAGAATAGGTAGGAAAGGCGGTTAGTTTTTTTTTTTTTTTTTGGAGTGTACTGTTTCTAGTTAGTCGTTTGACAAGGCGAGTGTTTCTATGTCTGTGTATTCCACTGTGTCCGTGGTTGTATACATTAGAAACGAGAATGCATCAATGTATTTGTCCTGTCTAGTAGAAAGCTTCCCAGCATTCAACCTGCCCAATTTATGAATGGGTTGCGGCTTTCCTTAAGGATGGGCAACACCTACTATCTTCCTAATTACCAATTTTCTTCCTGAATTCTTTCCAATCTCCAGAATTGGCTCATGTTTTTTTGTCCAAGATATGTACCACCTCCAAGCTCTGTGACATGGCCATGTACTGGATATCTGCAGGGAATGGCGAGCATCTCAGAAAACTCAGATATCAGTGTGACCAGTAAAGTATCAGTGGAGAAACCCTGCTTTGGGCCTTTTGCTTACATAATGTTCTGTTGCCCTTAATTTCAAGAAGTTCTTTGCCTCAGGCCACCCCTTTGTGAAGCCTGAGGAAAACAGTTTTCAAATGGAAACGAATGGGCATCACCTGTGGCCCTTTGCTTTATTGCTTTGGAAAGGGATGTGTGTGATTTAGCCTCTTGGCCCTGTGTGAGGCTGTGGCTTAGATTCTCAGCACCTGATGGATCTAAAGAAAGATCCCATGTGTGCATCCAAAACCAAAATGGCCAAAAGAGCAGTTCTTGTGGATGACGTCTCGCCTTCCTCTGTGAGGTTCCTGACTTCCATCAATAGGGATCCTTTGGGTCAGAGGAGTTCTCCAAAGCCCTGCAGAGGTGCTTGGGTTTTCTCATGACTCCAATTCACATAAAGAATCTTAACCTCTGAGTCAGTTGGCCTCAAAGTAGAGAAGCGGTGTAGTCTTCACAGCATGCCTATTTCATCACGCCTGGTTCACAGAAAGTATGTTCAGGCCACCCTGACTTTAGCAAATGAGTGGCAAGGGAGCTTATTTTGGACACTGTCTTGGACTGCGCTCCTCATGAAAACCTCCAGCCAGAGGTTATGATGAGTGTCTATATGGAAGAAAATGAGGGCCATGTCGAAGTGTTTTGGTTTTAATTGTGGTCATTTGTGTGTCAGTTGGAAGAGATAACTGTGTTCACCTGGGCTTGAACTGTTGTGTGATTCCCCTTAGAGACTGCTTTCTGGAACTGACCTCAGTGAAGTATTGCCATGAATTGTTTTGAGATTTTAGGAGGCCACGCATGAGATTCGCTCTTGGTATCTGTGATCTAGGCCCAGGGTGGCTTTGCACAGAAAACTGGGAATCTTTGCAAGGATATCACATGATTTTATTCTGAAAGACTTGGCAGCCATCAATGAGAGTCAAAACACACATGGACCTAACATTGTAGACCTCAATGGGCCTTGCTTATGTTACCATTTGGCCTCTGTTTCTGTAGCCTTGCCTATGAGAGTTCTCTAGAGCTTTCATTGAAATGAGCTTCCTCACCATTTAATGGTTCCTGAATTAATTGAAACCCAGAGTGTCTCAAATTCATTTTTGAAAAATGGCTAGATAAATACCATGCAAGGTTTGAAATTCCCATGACCAGGTGGCACTGGAGAACCTTTGGATATCTGGTTCCTGATCATGAGTGTACCAGACAATGCCTTGATTGACTGGGTTTCATGAAAATGGAGTAGAACAGAGATGCCTGTAAGTTGGAGCCTGCTGAGTAGTGGGCCTAGAGCTGTGGTGTGAAGGTGTGTGATAAACATCTGTGGTGGGGCCATGTGAATATGTCTTTGACTTCCAAATGGCTTGTGACTGACATGCTGCTGCCAGCAGACCCTTATATGTAAAGGCATCTTATTATATAGAGGGGTTTCAGGGCAATGTTCAGAATCAGGTTGCTCTTGTCAAGGGGGCAAGCTATGTGGGATAGAAGCCTGGTTGGTGCATTCTCCTGTAAACCCTGACCCACCACACCTGACAGAACTCCCTCCAGCACTGTGTCCCTGATGAACTCCTTGTATTTTTTGAAGCAACACCAAACTACGAGTGCACCAGCCAGAAACACCACGAAAAGTGGAGGATGACCAAATGACTTCACAGTCCACGCGGGCAGACACTTAGACCCAGGTGGCCAAAAATTGCCGACAAAGATAGAATTCATCACTGCTGCCTAATGTTCATTGGAAAACAAGAAACCATGTCCTCCAGGTCACATAGATGCCATTCCAGATTTGATGGTCTCACTACAAAGGAAGCTAAATCTCCTGACAACAACATATACTTTAAGTGCCCAAACTCAGAGGCAGTTTGTCAAAAAGTCTTTAGGCCAAAAGAACTTCATGTTTGTGGAGTGTTTACCCTATCCCTTACTTTTGGATACTCCTCTCCCAACTCCAAGGTTGTGAACTCCTGAGCATTTTCCATTCCGGATATGTATTCACAAATTTTCTAACTCTTCTCCTCTAATTGTGTCTTACTTGTGGTGAAGGAAATGTCAAGGCATTGTTCTGGATCAGAGTGGGGAGATTTTTGTGTAGCACATATTTGAATACACATGAGATTAATTTTCCTATTTTCCATTCGAAATTCTGAATCCCTGACACTTACCCATACCCTACTAGACTCTCACTACTAATCCTAATATGATGGAGAAAAATAACCCAAACAAAATAGAAATACAACCAGTTCAGAGGAGGCCTGTTGTATAGTTGGACTTGCCTTTTGCATGATAAAGGGTAGGTGTTACAAATCTAGTCAATTTTTAAATGAAAAAGTTCTCCATGTGATTTAAAGTTAACAAATATGTGAATTCTTGTTTCCCTTTCTCTGAAGCCTATTCAGAACATGTATTTTTAATGCACATATTGAATCCTACCTGGTATCACACTTATATTTTTGTGAGGTGGATGACATGGCAGATACAAATTGTGAGAAGAGATCACTCCTCCTAAACACTGTTGGAACTGAAAATTCAACCTATGGGTGAGCTTCCTAGTTTAACAACATTTTACTTAAATCCATGTTTAGTAAAATAAATATTTTTGCTTCAATGGATGATATATATTTCATGATGAATTTCTATTGGCATATATATTGCCAGTTTTTAATGTCTCTGTGTGTGTTTTTTGTATATATATATATATTCTCCAGGTTCTTCAAAACATGAAATATATGTGTCTTTTATACACTCCATAAATTTATTCATGTTCATGTACTTGGATTTATAATCAACTTTTCAGAAGATTATTCCAGAAATATTCATCCACCTGAAATTCATATTTGTTACCTAGTACTGAAAGCTAACTTCAGTGAACGGTGCACACAAATCCTAATATTTTTATAGTAACTGACCCAGTTTAATATCAAAGCAAGTTGATTCCTATGGGACATTTTATGTATTTTGACGTTTATTCCTATTCAACACTGGTAAATTACTATTTCTTCTTTTTTTGCACATCATAGGATATATATTTAATCCAAAAGTTATCAAATTTACAGGTATTTGTTTCACTTTCAATCACTTTCTGCTTCAGAACACACGTATTCCTGCAGGTTACTTGACTGGTCTTATCATGAAACTTCTTTCCAAACACATTATTTTTGATTTTCATAATGATTTTTGAAGCAAAATATACACAATTTTCATGATTATCCATAACCCTAATATTTCCATTAGATGTATAAATGGTTGTAATGAATGTATGTGTATCAATATAAGATTTCATGTATATTTTCAGATATCAATTCATTCCATTATTTAAAGTTGGAACCAGTTATATTTTTAATTCTCAGTATGGTCTCTTCATGCATTATCTCAATATTCATAAACACATGGTACACCCATTTGTACTCCCAATACTAATTTATGCATCTTCAAAATATTGCTCCCAGAAACAGTGGAAGAAATACTCCACCTGATCTACATATACATTTTATCACTGTAATAATCTGGACACAAAATGCAAAGTTCACCTTTATGATTGTACCAAAGCCTAAATGGAAATTGACCATGGATTACTAAAACATCTATGTCTAAATTGCCTAATGCTTTCAAATGTCAATCTATTTGTGACTCCATATTTATTTTTCCCTAAGATTATACAGTCAAGTTCAACCCTGTTGAAAATGTCTAATATTATCACTCACTTTGTACTATACCTGATTTCCTAATATCTCTATTGATATCTGCTTTGCTACATATTTTTCGCAGTTCATCATTGTGAGTGACCCTAAACATGTGCTGATATTGACATTCACTCTCTAACCGAAACCCTATTGTTAAAGAACTTTTGGTCCAAAGTCTATACTCGCCCTCATTTCAACACCTACCGACTATCTTCCTGATCCTACAGACTATCCCTGTTTGATTGGATGTTCTCTTCTACATTCAATCATCCAAGGTACAAGGTCCTATTTCATTGTATATCGATTTATCTGAGACATCTGTGCATAACATAATTCAATGCTAAGTATCCCAATCAAAGGCCCAATGCCCTTCTGGGCTTCAAATCTTACCTAGATTTCTGTTTTCATACTTATATTTCACCTATATATTCTTAAAAATGTCACAGGTTCCCAATACCATTATTAATTGAGCGGAATGATTCCTAACCCAAATCAAACATGTTATTAACCTTAACCATACACTGATCCCTCAATCTAACTTTTCAGAAGAGCAGGGACAGAGTTGGTCTCAAAATACAGGCATGTAGGGGATTCTCCACCTGCTGAGAACCTAAAAGGCCCATGCAGAAATGATCCATGGAGAAGATGTAGGCAGCTATGAAGGACCTGAGAGAGCAAAAGACATCTTCCATGGTGAATAACCTGGTCAGGATAAAGGGTTGTGTCTGAATGAGCCTCTCTTTTTTTCATATAGATAAGATGGACCAAAACAGGCCTATGTGGAGAGCTGTCCCTAGGTGCCTATGGTTGATATACCATTATAACCTGTGAAAGTATCACAGGAAGTAGGGGCAGCCTCCATATCATGGGACCTTTGGAAGCAACTGTGAAGGCAAAGAGGTTGTCAAGATAGTGACCTCATTCAGTTCCTGAAGGAAGTGACCTCATCACACTTCTTTGGTGATGGAACTGTCTGAACTTGGTATCCAGGAAGCCAGGCACTCAGAGCCAGTCACAGTCCGAGTCCCAGGGGTCTCAATTTTTTTGATTTACCAAGGAGAGAGTCAGAGTTTCTTGGTAACTACTGATGTGTGGATGGCCAAATGCCAGGAAAGCTCTGAAGAGGGGCCTTTTCTGAGAAAGCAGGTAGTGGCTCACCACTGGCTCCTGACAACTTCACAGAGTTGGACAAGGAGACCAGATCTGAGAAAGGACAGGCCATTTCAGTGGAACATAGTATGACCCACCAGTCATAGGACACTCTGGATAGTCACAGTCCTACTTGGGGGAAGGAGGTGCCTTTGTATGTGTGTGTGTGTGTTTGTGGTTTTGTCTAATGTTCTGAGAATAGGTAGTAGCGGCGGTTTGTTTGGTTTCGAGTGAACTGTTTCTAGTAAGTCATTTGACAAGGCGACTGTTTCTATGTCTCTGAATCCCACTGTGTCCGTGGTTGTAGACAGTTGAAAAGAGAATGGATCAATGGATTTGTGTTGTCTAGTAGAACGCATCCCAGCATGTATCCTGCCAAATTTATTAATGGTCTGAGGCTTTCCTTATCGATGGGCAACACCTGCTATCTTTCTAAGTTCCTGTTTTCTTCCTGAATTCTGGCCAATATCCAGAATAGGCTCATGGTTTTCTCTCCAAGATATGTACCACCTAAAAGCTCTGTGACATGGCCATGTACTGGATAGCTGAAGGGAATGGAGAGCATCTCAGAATACTCAGATATCAGAGTGACCATTTAAGTCTCATTGGAGAAACCCTGCTTTGGGCCTTTTGCTTACCTATTGTTCTGTTGACCTGAATGTCAGCAAGGTCTTTGCCTCAGGCCATCTCTTTTTGAAACCTGAAGAAAACAGTTTTCAAATGGAAATGAATGGACATCCAATGTGGCTCTTTTCTTAATTTCTTTGGAAGGAGATGTGTCTGATTCAGCCTTTTGGCCCTTTGTGAGTCTGTGGCTTAGATTATCAGCACCTAATGGATCTAAAGAATGATCCCATGTGTGCATTCAAACCAAACTGGCCAAAAGAGCAGTCATTATGGATAAAGTCTCTCACCTTCCTTTGTAAGGTTCCTGACCTCCATCAAGTGAGAATAGGGATCCTTTGGGTCAATTGAGTTCTTAAAAGCCCTGCAGAGGCTAGCCCATAGGTGCTTGGGTTTTCTGATTACTCCAATTCACATAAAGAATCTAAACCCCACAGTCAGTAGGCCTCAAATTGGTGAACCGAAGTAGTATTAATGGCAGGCCTATTTGACCACTCCTGGTTCACAGGAAGGTTGTACAGGCCACCCTGACTTTAGGCAAACCAGAGGCAAGGGAGCTTATTTTGGACACTGTCTTGGGCTGCGCCCCTCATGGAAACCTTTAGCCAGAGGATATGATGAGTGTCTATATGGAAGAATATGAGGGCCATGTGGGAGTGTTTTGGTTTTAATTGTGGTCATTTGTGTGGCAGTTGGAAGAGATTACTTGTAAGATTCCAGCAGACGTCGGAGGAAGAGACTACCAAGAGACTGGCTCATGCAACAGCAATGGGGATTTATTGAGGATCCAATTCATTTCGCTGGGGCTCTGTGCTCACTCAACAAGCAACAGCGGCCCAGATCCCCGAGAAGAGGTTAAGCAGTGCTTCAGTACACTTTTTGGGTAGGCAGAGGCTTTATATATATCAGAGGAAATCATCTTGATCAGCCGGAAAATCGAACAACAACTCTCCAACTTGATTAGCACATTCATTGGTGGAATCAGGTCGGGCGGGGGTGATAGGTTGATCCTAAGGAGGGGGGTACATTCAAACTGATTGGTTTGGGCCCTGATATGCTTAGGTGCCAAGCTGCACAGGGTCCTAGATTATTAAACAACTGGATGGTCAGGGGGAATATTTAATGGGCAGTGAAAGGATTGTCCTAACAGCTACAGGAATTTCAGGTTTTAGGTTTAGCATGGGAACTTAACAATACCTGGTCCTTTACATTTTAACTCAGGCTTTGCAGCTTAGAAACTTTACAACATCCGCTATTTTACACTTTAACTTCAATTTCTTTTACCCTAACAGACTGGGTCCACCTGGGTGTGAACTCTGGTGTGATTCCCCTTAGACACTGAGTTCTGAAACTGAACTCAGAGAAGAGGTGTCATGAATTGTGTTGGGATTATAAGAGGCCACACATGAGAGTTGCCCTTGGAAACTGAGATCTAGGCCCAGGGTGGCTTTCCACAGAGCATTGGAAATTTCAGCCAGGATATCACATGATTTTATTCTGAATGACTTGGCAGCCATAGTTGAGAGTCAAAACACACATGAAACTCACACTGTAGACCTCAATGGGCCTGGTTTCATGTGACCTTTTGGCCACTCTTTGAGAAGCCTTGTCTGTGAGAGTTCTATAGAGATTTCATTGAAATCAGCTTTCTCAAAATTTAAAGGTTCCTGAATGAATTGAAACCCACAGTGCCTCCAACTTCATCCTTGAAAAATGGCTAGATAAATACCATGAAATTTTTGAAATTCCCAGGACCAGGTACCACTGGAGAAAGTTTGGATGTCCGGTTTCTGATCATGAGTATAACAGACAGTGCCTTCATTCACTGGGTTTCATGCAAATGGTGTAGAACAGAGATGCCAGTAAGTTGGAGCCTTCTGAGTAGTGGGCCTAGAGCAGTGGAGGGCAGGTGTGTGATAAAACATCTGTGGTGGGGCCATGGGGATCTTCCATTGTCTTCCAAATGGCTTGTGACTGACATGATGCAGCCAGCAGACCCTTACATGTAAAGGCATCTTGTTATTTGGAGAGGTTTCAGGGCAATGTTCAGAATCAGGATGTTATGGTCAAGGGAAAAGCTATGTGGGATAGAAGCATGGTTGGTGCATTCTCTTGCAGACCCTTACCCACCACAGGTGACAGAACTCCCTCCAGCACTGTACCAGGTGAACTACTTGTATTTCGTGAAGCAAATAACAAACTCCCAGTGCAGCAGTAAGAAATACCACGAAAAGTGGAGGATGACCAAATGGCTTCACAGTCCACACAGAGAGAAACTTAGCCCCCAGTGGACACTGTTAACCTACATAGAGAGAAATCAGCACTGCTGCCTCATTTTCAGTGGAAAATAAGAAACAATGTCCTCCAGGTCACATACATGCACACCCAGCTTTGATGGTCTCACTACAAAGGAAGCTCCTGACAAATACTTATATTTCAAGTGCGCAACCTCAGAGGCAGTTTCTCAAGAAGTCTTTAGGCCAGCAGAGCTCCATGTTTGTTGAGTGTTTACCCTGTCCCTTACTTTTGGAAACTCCTCTACCACCTCCAAGGTTGTGAACTCCTGAGCGTATTCCATTCCAGATATGTATTCACAGAATTTTTAACTCTTCTCCTCTAATTGTGTCTTTTTCAGGCGAGGGTAATGTCAAGGCATTTTTCTGTATGAGAGTGCAAAAATTTGTGTGCAGCATTTATTTGAAATACTGAATCCCTGACATTAACCCATATCCTAATAGACTCTGACTACTAATCCTAATATGATGGAGAAAAATAACTCAAACAAAATAGAAATACAAGCATTTCATAGGAGGCATGGTGTATAGTTGGACTTGCCTTTTGCATTATATAGAGTAGGAGTAATAAATCTAGTCAATTTTTAATTGAAATAGTTTTCCATGTGTTTTTAAAGTTAACAAATATGTAAATTACTGTCTCCCATTCTCTCTAGCTTATTCAGAACATGTGTTTTTATATGCACATATAGAATCCTACCTGGTTATCACACATACAGTCTCATGAGGAGGCTGATTGGCAGATACAAATTGTGAGAAATGACCACTCCTCGTAAACGCTGTTGGAACTGAAAATACAACCCATGGGTGAGCTTCCTATTTGAACAACCTTATACAAAAATCCATGTTCAGTGAAATTAATATTTTTGGATCTGATGATGATATATATTTCACGATAAATTTCGATTGGCATATATATTGCAATTTTTAATGTCTCTCTCTCTCTCTGTGTGTATATATATATATAAGTATATATATATATATATATATATATATATATATATATATATATATATATATATATACACATATATATATATATATATATATATATATATGCACTCTGTCTAGATTTTTCAAAATATGAAACATGTGTCTTATTGTAGACTCCCTAAATTCATTTATATTCATGTATGTGGATTTATAATCAACTTTTCACAAGATTATTCTCAGAAATACTCATCCACCTAAAATACATACTTGTTTCCTAGTACTGAAAACTAACTTCGTTGAATGGTGCATACATATCCTAACATTTCTACAGTAACTGACCCTGTTTAACATCAATTCAAGTAGATTACTATGGGACATGATGTGTATTTTGAAGTTCATTTTTATTCAACACTGGTACATTGCTATTTCTTCAGTTTATGCACATCATAGGATACATATTTCATCCACAAGTTAGCAAATTGATAGGCATTTGTTTCACTTTCAGTCACTTCCTGCTTCAGAACACATGTATTTCTCCATGTTTCTTGACTGATATTTTCATGAGACTTCTTTCCAAACACATTATTTTCGATTTCCGTAATCACTTTTGAAGCAAAACCCACACACCTTTCATGATAACCCATAACCCTAATATTACCATTAGATGTATAACTCGTTGGAATGAATGACTGTATATCAATATTAGATTTCTTATATATTTTCAGATATCAATTCAATCCATTATTTAAAGTGGAACCAGTTATATTATTTATTCACATGATGGTCAATTGATGCATTATCAATATATTCTATGACACAGGGTATACCCTTTTTACCCCCAATACTAATTTATATTTCTTCAAAATAGTGCTCCCAGAAATGGTGGAAGAAATACCCATGTCACCTGATCTACATATACATTTTATCACAGTAATATTCTGGACACATAAAACAAAGGTCACTCCTATGATTGTACCAAAGCCTAAATGGAAAATGAGCATGGATTACTAAATGCACCCATGTCCAGGTTGCCTAATGCTCTCAAATGTCAATCCTATTGGTGACTACATATTTGTTTCTTTCTAACATTATATATCCAAACTCAACCCTGTTGAAAATGTCTAGTCCTATGACTCAGTTTATACTTTGCCTGATTTCCTAATGTCTCTATTAATATCTGCTTTCCTCCATATTTTCCCCAGTTCATCATCGTGACTGACTCTTCACATGTGCTAACATTTACATTCACTCTCAACTGAAACCATATTGCTAAAGAACTTTTGGTCCAGATCCTATACTCACTCTTCTTCCTAAAACTACTATCTCCTGTTCCTACCGAGTATTCCTTTTTGACTTGATGTTCTCTTCTACATTCAATCATTCAAGGTACATGGTCCTATGCCATTGTATATCGATTTATCTGAGACATCTGTTCAGAACGTAATTCAACGCTAAGTATCCCAATCAAGTTCCCATGCCCTTCTCGGCTTCAAATCTTAACTAGATTTCTGTTTTCATACTTATATTTCACCTATATATTCTTGTAAATATCGCGGGTTCCCGATACTGTTATTCAACCCTCAGAATGATTCCTCACCCAAATCGAACCTGTTATTCACCCTAATCATACATTCTTCCCTCAATCTAACTTTACAGAAGAGCAGGGAAGGAGTTGGTATTTCAATACAGGAATGTAGGCGATCTTCCACCTATTGAGAACCTCAAATGTCCTACATAAATGACACCTGGATAAGTTGTAGGCAGCTATGAAAGACCTGAGAGAGCAAAAGTCATCTTCCATGGAAAACAACTTGGTCAGGATGTAGGGATATGTATGAATCAGCCTCTCACTTATTAATGTAGAGAAGATGGACCAAACCAGGCCTGTGTGGAGAGCTGTTCCTGTGTGCCTATGGTTGATATACCATTCTAACTTGTGAAAGTGTCACAGGAAGCAGGGGCAGCCTCCATCTCATGGGACCCTTGGAGTCAACTCTTAGGACAAAGTGGTTGCCAAGGCAGTGAACTCATTCAATTCCTGAAGGAAGTGACTTACGTCACTTCCGTGGTGATCAAACTCTCTGAACTTAGATCCAGTAAGTCAGGCACCCAGAGCCAGTCCAAGTCCCAGTCTTAGTGGTCTCACTTGTTTTGATTTTCCAAGGATAGAGTCAATCTTTCTTGATACCTACCGATGTGGGAATGGCCAAATAACAGGAAAGCTCTCAAGAGGGTTTTTTTCTGAGCAAGCAGGTAGAGGCTCACCCCTGGCTTCTGACAAGTTCACAGAGTTGACCAAGGAGACCTAATCTCATACAGGACAGGCCATCTCAGGGGAACATATTGTGGCCCACCAGTCAGAGGACACTCCGGATAGTCACAGACCCATTTGAGGGAAGGAGGTGCCTTTGTTATGTGGGTGTGGTTTTTTGGTTTGTCTCATATTCTGAGAATATGTAGGAAAGGTGGTTTGTTTGGTTTGTAGTGAACTGTTTTTAATAAGTCATTTGACAAGGCGACTGTTTCTATGTCTGTGTATCGCACTGTGTCCGTGGTTGTAGACATTAGAAAAGAGAATGATTCAATGGATGTGTCCTGTCTGGTAGAAAGCTTCCCAGCATTCATCCTGCCCGATTTATGTATGGACTTTGGCTTGCCTTATCGATGGGCAACACCTGCTAATTTCCTAAGTTGCTGTTTTCTTCCTGAATTCTGGCCACTCTCCAGAAGAGGCTCATGGTTTTGTGTCCAAGATATGAATCACTTCCAAGGTCTGTGACATGGCTATGTTCTGGATAGCTGAAGTGAATGGCGAGAATCTCAGAAAACTCAGATCACTGTGACCAGAAAAGTCTCAGTGGATAAACCCTGCTTTGGGACTTTTGCTTACATATTGTTCTGTTACCCTGAATGTCAGGTAGTTCTTTGCCTCAGGCCACCCCTTTGTGAAACCTGAAGAAAACAGTTTTCAAATGGAAATGAATGGAAATCACCTGTGGCTCTTTGCTTAATTGCTTTGGAAAGGGATGTGTCTGAATCAGCCTCTTAGCTCTGTGTGAGGCTGTTGATTAAATTCTCAGCCCCTTATGGATCTAAAGAAAGATCCCATGTGTGCATCCAAAACCAAAATGGCCGAAAGTACAGTCATTGCAGATGAAGTCTTTCGCCTTCCTCTGTAAGGTTCCTGACCTCTATAAAGTGAGAATAGGGAAGATAGACCAAGCCAATTGATGTCTCCTTTTGGAAAAATTGTACCACCAATGAGAGCATCAGCAAAATTACCCCAACACTACCACAAGTCGCTGCACCAACAGATAGTTCACAATGCATACATGTTAGTTCACAATGCATACAAGTGATATATATTCCAGGCAAGTTCTGCAAGCAGTTCAGTGATGGCTATTGCAGAAGCTGTAGATTGGTTTTATCTTTGTCTTCACCAGCACTGGGTTGAAGATTGGAATTCTGGCAATAATGGCTAAAGAAAAAATTACTTACCATTCCAGAAGGCACTAAAAAACCCAATTATCTTAACAATTTACATTATCTTGAAGAGAATTATTAAATATAATGAAAAGGAAAGGTGAAAGTCAACAAACAGTTCTGCTAAACTCCTTTTTTTGTTCACATATTAAAACAATCCTCAACAGTTGTTTACCCAATTTAAATTAAACTATTTAAATCACGTGAATAAAAAAAATTGGATCCATTTTTTCATGAGCGCACATCATATATGATATATGGATATATGTACATTCAAACATAAAACACAAAACACAAGTGTGCACAAATAATATAATATATACAACACATAACATAATAGTAAAGGCCTTATAACTTTTTACAGGTGAAATCACCATTGGAATGTCTAAAAACTCTATAGTCAAAAAATAGAACTGATCAGCAAAACATTAACCTATGTCTGTATGAGCTCAAAAAAAAAAAAAATAGAAAATAGAACTTCATGATGTGGGAAAGGGCAATAATAAAATAGATATTGAAAAAAGCATCCTGGTTCTGTCGCAGATGTAAGGATAGCCAAACTGGAGTTTTGGATATCAGCTGTTATGAATTTGAGCCAAATCATCTTCTTTTTGGTCTATAGAAATCACTTTAGTTAATTTCTCTGGAATCCATATTGCCTGCTGTTCTTCCTGTGGAAACACACAAACAGACCCCTGACTAAAGACAATCACTGGGTCAGGACTTTAGTTAATCTCTCCAAAATCCAAATCAGCTGCTGTTCTTCCTGTGGAAACACACAAACAGACACCCGACTCCAGACAATTACTGGGTCAACACTTTTCCATTGTCCTATTAGAATATCCTTCCAAAGGACCTTGGGCTTATGCACATTTTTTGGAAACATATGCCTTTCCACAGCACTAAGTCCTGATGAATCCAAGTTTAAAAAGTTTAGAGTAAAAAGCATTAATTTAAGTTTATCTTTGGGGAATATATACCCCTTCTCAATTCCGTCTTTGTGCTTTAATAAGTACATTTTTATTGTTTGATGTGCTCTTTCAACTATGCCTTGTCCCTGTGGATTGTATGGGATTCCTGTTATATGAGTAATGCCAAATGATGAGCAAAATTATTTAAAAGAGTTAGAAGTGTAACCGGGGGCATTATCTGTTTTTAACTGTTTTGGAATGCCCACAGTGGCAAAATTTTGTAAGCAATGAGCTATAACATCTTTAGTTTTTTTCTCCAGCATGAAGGGAGCCCATTAAAAATCCAGAACAAATATCAACTGTAACATGCAAATATTTTAATTTTCCAAATTCTGGCAAGTGTGTGACGTCCATCTGCCAAATATGGTTAGGTATCAATCCTCTAGAATTGACTCCAAGATTAACTTGTGGTAAAAAGGTCACACAATTTTGACATTTTTTTATAATTTGTCTAGATGTTCCTTAGTTTTTTTGAAATGCTTTTGTAAAGTATAAGCATTGACATGGAACTTTTTAAGAAAATTTATTGCTTCTTCTAGTGTAAAGAAAATATGTATGTATGTCAATTGTAGTTTTATCTGCTAAATCATTGCCCAAACTAAGGGCTTTAGGCAATCCTGTATGTGCCCTGATATGTCCTATAAAGAATGGATCTTTTCTGTCCCAGATTAGACTTTGTATAGTGGAAAGCAAAGAGAAAACAGTAGAGAAAGGGGAAATCCTACCAGCATCTTCAAGGGATACTATAGCATTAACTATATACTGACTATCGGAAAATAAATTAATTACAGAATCTTTAAAAATCACAAAAGCTTGTAATACTGTACTAAGCTCTGCCTTGTGAGCTGATTGTTTTGGTACTAAAAATATAAAAGTTGGATCAGGTGTAACTATTGCTGTTGTACCATTATTTAACCCATCGGTGAATATATATGGAGCATTCATGATAGGTGTTTTCTTGTCATTTTTGGAAAAATTACAGGATGCGATGACCAAAAAGACAATAAAAGATAAGATGGTAAGTGGTTATCAAATGAAACATTAGATTTACACACGATTATTGCCCAAGTATTTAACTAATTAGCTAATTCATCAATTTGATTCATAGTATATGGAGTAATAATTTTATTGGGTGAAATTCCACACACACTCTTTTTGCTGCTTTTATTCCTATGAGTATTAATTCTCCCTCAGCCTCAGGATAGCAAGTAATAATAGTGTTAGAAGAATAAGATAAATGTATCCATAATAATGGACCTTTTTCCCAAAATACTCCTGTAGAAATATTTTTTTTTGTTGTTAGTACAATAAATAATAAATGCAAAATTATATCAACTCTATCCAAAAGCATATTTCCCATATATGTTTCAATGATTTTTATTGCTTTTCTTGCTTCAGGCGTTAACATTCTGAGTGAATTTGGATCTCATGGTCCTTTTAGGATATCAAATAAAGGTCCCAACTCTCCTGTTGGTATACCTAGATGAGGCCTTATCCAATTTAAGTCTCCTAATAACTCTTGAAAGTCATTAATTGATTTGAGTTGATCTACTCGTATTTGAATTTTTGGTTGACTGACCATGGTTGAGGATAATAGAGCTACTAAATAATTAATTGGAAAATTTAATTGTATTTTACCTATTGCTATCTCTAGGTTATAATTTTTTAATACGTTTTTAAGTGTGGCATACCATTCTAGCAATGGGTTTTTAACTTTGTGTGCTAATAATACATCATCCATATAGTGAAAAATTTGTATTTCAGGAATTTGATTTCTAAGTGGCTGGATTACTTTGTTAACATAAATTTGACGCATAGTTGGGCTGTTAGCCATCCCTTGAGGGAGTACTTTCCACTCATATCTCTTGTCAGGACCTTCATGATTCAGTGCAGGTATAGTAAATGCAAAACTTGGAATATCCTCAGGATGAATTGGAATTGAAAATAAAACGATCTTTAATATCTACAACGAAAACATACCAAGTTTTTGGCAAAGCACACAATTGAGGAATCTCTGATTGAGCAGGTCCCATAAAAACCATCCCATTATTAATGGCTCTTAAATCTTGCAATAATCTCCATTTACCAGATTTCTTTTTAAGGACAAAAATGAGAGTATTATGGGGAGACACAGAAGGTTGTATATGTCCTTCCGCTAATTGTTGTTTGACCAGGTCATGGGCTACTTGTATCTTTTCTTTAGTCAGGGGCCACTGAGGAACCCATACTGGTCTTTCTGATTTCCAAGTAATATTTATTGTCTCAGTGGCCCTTTCTGAAAATCCAACCCATATCTATCTGTTCCTTGATCTTTTTGTATTGGTGTTGCTATACCTTGTTCTTGCTTTTCTAATCTTTTTCCTTTCCTAAAATCTAGTCTAGCCATAATAGTGGGTGAATTTTGATTGATGTTATTTGTTAATGTCAAACCTAATTGATCTAGGACATCTCATCCTTATAAATTTACGGGAAGATGTTCCAATACATATGGCTGTATAGTTCCTTCACATCCTTCAGGATTCTTCCAATCTAATACCGTTGCACTTTTATGGGGATTAGTCGCCACTCCTAGGCCTCGAAGCGTTTGAGTGGCTTGTTGTAATGGCCAATGTTTTGGCCATTCTTGACGACAGATGATGCTAAGGTCTGCACCTGTATCCAGTAGCCCATTGAATTCATGTCCTTGAATATTTAGTTTTAGCATGGGGCGAGAATATAAATTTAAAGAAAGCATAGCCCAATCTACACCTGTGGAGCCTAATCCTTTGGAACCCCTTTCTACAGCATAACTGTAAAATTTATCATGTGGGCTGGGTATTATTATTAATTGTGCTATTCTATCTCCTGGAGAAATTACTGATATACCCTTTGGAAAACTGGCTATAATTTTTATTTCACCTTCATAATCGGGATCAATTACCCCAGGACTCATCATAAGTCCTTTTAGAGTAGAAGAGCTGCATCCCAATAATAAGCCTACTGTTCTTTTGGGAAGAGGTCGTTTCACCCCTGTGGGAATGATTTGAACTCCCATCTCTGGAGTTAGTATTGATCTGGCGGAGGCACAGATGTCCAACCCTGCGCTCCCTCTGGTTTGTCTGATGAGGGATCTGATGAACAATGTGTCGTGGGCACTACACTGATGGGGTTGCTGGTTTCCTCCAGTGCTCCATATATTTGCGGTTTCGGGCCCCAGAGAATTGGGCCCCCCTGTCCATTTTTTGGCAATGGAGCCGGATGCCTTTCTTCATGATATCGTGGATAAACACCTGGTGCTTGTTTGTTTTTTGATAATGAAGTACCCTCTATGGTGGTTTGAGAATGGTATTCATTAGCCCAATGTCTCCCTCTACGTCATTGTGGCCAAATACCCGGTATTCTAGTCCTTTGATACCTAGTTTTGTTAAACCCTCCTCCTATGGGGCAATTCTTTTTAAAAAGTCCTGTTTGTTCACAATTGTAGCATGTTCTTGGCCTGTCTTCTAAAGCCTGTTTTACTAAAGCTGCCACAATTTGCCCTTTTTCATTAATGTCTCTGGCATCTAAAGCCTGTTTTATTGCAGCTGCCACGACTTGCTCTTGTTCATTAATGTCTCTACCAAATTTAATAAATGTGTTTAAATCTTCATGTTTCCATGGTCTAATGATACCTCTGCAGCAATGATTCGCTTGGTCATAAGCCAGTTGTTTTAATAATGGCATTGCTTGTTCTGTATTTCCAAAAACTCTGTAGCTGTTTCAATAAGCCTATCTACAAATCCAGCGTAAGATTCATTAGCTCCTTGTATTACCTTAGATAATTGACCTTGTAAACCTCCATGTCCTTGTAAAGTCTTCCATGCCCTAACTTCCTCTAGAGCAATTTGTGCGTATATGCCAGGATCATATGGAATTTGTTGTTGCTGATCCTCATAAGGTCTCTTTTCTAACAACAAATCTAGATTTCTCTGAGGATAACCAGCTGCTGCATTTCGCCTAGACATCTCTTTGCAAAATTCCTCACTGGCAATCTTTCATAATAGGTATTGACGTCCATTTAGCACAGCTTTACACATATTAGCCCAGTCTGCTGGCGTCATGTTCAAGGTGTTAATGGATTCGACCAAGCTTACAATGAAGTGTGCTTGAGGACCATATGTTGTTACAGCCTCTTTTAGCTGCTTCACTATTTTGAAATTTAAAGCATGGTGAATTCGCTGCCCTCCTACCTCAAATACAGGGCATGTTAATACTTGAGATCCTGTCTCAGGATCCGAACTATCAACTGTTGGGGTTGGGGGCCTCCCAGCACATGGAGGTGGCCTTGTTAGTTGGACATTTACATCCTCTGGTGACAGAAAGGTGTTAGTAGCAGTCTCCTTTTTTAACTTTGCCCCTGATTGCTTTTTATGCTCTAAACTTGGTTCCTCTATCTTTGTCTGAACTTAAGGCTTTGGACTAAGCAAACCAGATATGAACGTCCACAATGGCAATGTGCCAACTGGCATAGTCCCTCGGCTGCTCTTTTCTAATCCTTTTAAATCTTCACCATGATGGTTCCATTGTGATATATTTAATGACTCCTCCTTCAAAAGCCATGGGCTACATTTTTGTATTGTATCAACAAATGCCCTGACTCTCCTTGATATTTCTGAGATGCCTCCTTTCTCTAACAATTTATTTAACACTCTTTCAGTTTGTTTTTTTACTAATTTCTGATCCCGTATTTCTATTATAATACAACCCAACAAGATGACGCCAAACAAAACTGAGACAGAATGAATTAAAAAGGGAACAACAAAAAGTCATTATAGCCTTTCTATCCTCCTGACATGTGCATCCGTCCTTTATACCTATCTGTTCCTCAGATGTAAATAGTTTTTTCTCAGATGTGAGTGGTTTTTCTTCCATCCCACTCATCTCCAGGAACAGGCAACTTAAAACAAAAGTGAAGCAAAACAAAGGACTCATCTTAAAATGGCTACCCATCCTTTCACCTTGCCCACAGGGGCAAGCAGTTTACCTTATCACTTACCCTCAGTCGTTCCCCATGTGAGCCACAAAATGCTGCAGTCTGGCTGGGCATGATTCAGGAGCCACTTGTCAAAAAAAAAAAAAAAAACTAACTTTATTTTTAGAACCACACACGGCAAACAAAACAACTCCTCAGGAAAAACCCTCAGAGCCCAACTGCCACTACTGGCTTCCTTGTAAAGTCTCTCTCACACACACAAGCCTCTCCACCTGCCACAATCCTACTGCTCTTGAGGCCGATTGGCTGGGTGGAGCCAAAAAAGTTCCCCAAGGAGCAGCTCCATGGTCTGAAAGGGCAGGGAAACAGCCCAATTAGCATCACCACAGAGGAGCCAATCAGCTAGATGATGCTGAGGTCGCTGTGAGCCAATAATCAGCCGGCAGCTGGAAATTTGCTGGCAGCTGGAAGTTTGCTGGGGCCCCTTCAGCTGTGGCTCTCAACAAATTCCTGTCTCATTTCTCTGTAGCCTATTCAGCACATGTATTTTTATATGCACATATAGTATCCTATCTGTTATCACATGTACATTTTTGTGAGGTGGCTGACTTGGCAGATACAAATTATGAGAAGAGATCACTCCTCCTAAACATTGTTGGAACTGAAAATTCAAAATATGGGTGAGCTTCCTAGTAGAATAACATTATACATAAATCCATTTTCAAGTGAAATAAATATTTTTGCATCTGTGGATGACATATATATTTCATGATGAATTTTGATTGGAATACACACTCTACAAATTTTTCAAAATATGAAATATATGAGCCTTATTATACACTCCTTAAAATCATTCATATTCATGTATGTGGATTTATGATCAACTTTTCACAAGATAATTCTCAGAAGTATTCATCAACCTGAAATACATATTTGTTACCTAGTACTGAAAGATAACTTCAGTGGATGGTGCATACAAATCCTAATATTTCTACAGTAATACCCAGTTTAATATCAATGCAAGTAGTTTCCTATGGGACATGATGTGTGTTTTCCGGTTCATTTTTATTCAACAGTGGTACATTACTATTTTCTCAGTTTATGCACATCATAGGATATATATTTCATCCACAAGTTCACAAATTTATAGGCATTTGTTTCAATTTCAATCACTTCCTGCTTCAGAACACATATATTCCTCCAGATTTTTTGACTGGTCTTTTCATGAGACTTCTTTTCAAACACATTATTTTCGATTTCCATAATCACTTTTGAAGCAAAACTCACACATTCTTCTTGATAAACCATAACCCTAATATTACCGTTAGATTTATGACTGGTTATAATGAATGTATGTATATCAATTTAAGATTTCCTTTACATTTTCAGATATTAATTAAATCAATTATTTAAAGTTGGAACCAGTTACATTATTTGTTCACAGTATGGTCTATTCATGCATTATTTCTATATTCATAGACACATGGTACACCTCTTTGTTCCTCCAATACGAATTTATACATCTTCAAAATATTGCTCCCACTAATGGTGGAAGAAATACTCATGTCACCTAATCTACATATACATTTTATCACAGTAACATTCTGGACACAGAAAACAAAGGTCACTCTTATGATTGTACCAAAGCCTAAAAGGAAAGTGAGCATGCATTACTAAAAACATCCATGTCCAGGTTGCCTAATGCTCTCAAATGTAAATCCTATTGTTGACTATATATTTGTTTCTTCCTAAGATTATATATTCAATCTCAAGCCTGTTGAAAATATCTCATCCTATCCCTCACTTTAAACTTTGCCTGATTTCTTAAAGTCTCTATTGACATCTGCTTTCCTACATATTTTCCCCACTTCTCATTGTGACTGACTCTTCACATGTGCTGATATTTACATTCACTCTCTACTTGAAAACCTATTGCTAGAGAACTTTTTGTCCAAATCCTATACTCACTCTTGTTTCTAAACCTAGCAACTATCTTCCTAATCCTACGGACTTTCTTTTTTTAATTGGATGTTCTCTTCAACATTCAATCATCCAAGGTACAAGGTCCTATGCCATTGAATATCGATTTATCTGAGACATCTGGGCAGGACATAACTCAAAGCTAAGTAACCCACTCAAGGGCCCAATGCCCTTCTGGGCTTCAAATTGTACCTAGATTTCTGTTTTCATACTTGTATTTCACCTATATATTCTTGTAAATATCCCAGTCTCCCAATACCATTATTCATCCTTCAGAATGATTCCTAACCAAAATCGAATATGTTATTAACCCTAACCATAGACTTTTCCCTCAATCTAACTTTACACGTGAGCTGGGAGAGTGTGATCAGGAAAGTCTCAGTGGAGAAACCCTGCTTTGGGCCATTTGCTTACCTATTGTTCTGTTGCCCAGAATATCAGGAAGTTCTTTGCCTCAGGTCACCCCTTTGTGAAGCCTGAAGAAAGCTGTTTTCAAACGGAAATGAATGAGCATCACTTGTGGCTCTTTGGGTCAAATGAGTTCTTCAAGCCATGAAGAGGTGCTTGGGTTTTCTCATGACACCAAATCACATAAAGAATCTATACCTATCAGTCAGTAGTAGTCAGTCAATATTGCTCCTAAAAATGGTGGAGAAATACTCATGTCAAATGATCTACATATATATATATATATATATATATATATATATATATATATATATATATATATATATATTTAATCACAGAAATATTCTGGGCACAGAATTCAAAGTTCACATTTATGATTGTACCAAAGCCTAAATGGAAAGTGAACATGGATTACTAAAAATATCATGTCCAGGTTGCCTAATGCTCTCAAATGTAAATCCTATTGGTGACTACATATTTGTTTCTTCCTAAGATAATATATTCAACCTCAACCCTGTTGAAAATGTCTAATCCTATCACTCACTATATACTTTGCCTGATTACCTAATGTCTCTATTTATATCTGCTTTCCTACATATTTTCCCAATTTCATCATTGTGACTGATTCTTCACATTTGCTGACATTTAAATTCATTCTCTAACCGAAAACCTATTGCTAAAGAACTTTTGTTGCAAATTCTACATGCACTCTCCTTCCTAATCCTAACTACTATCTTTCTAATCCTACTGACTATCCCTTTTTGACTGGATGTTCTTTTCTACATTCAATCATCCAAGGTACAAGGTCATATGCCATTATATATCGATTTATCTGAGACATCTGTTCAGAAGTTAATTCAATGCTAAGTATCCCAAGCAAGGGCCCAATGCCCTTCTGGGCTTCAAATCATACTTAGATTTCTGTTTTCATGCATACATTTCACCTCTATATTGTTATAAATATCGCAGGTTCCCAATACCATTATTCACCCAGCAAAATGATTCCTAACCCAAATCGAACCTGTTATTAACCCTAAACATACAGTATTCCCTCAATCTTACTTTACAGAAAAGCAGGGAAAGAGTTGGTCTTATAATACTGGAGTGTAATGGATCTTCCACCTGGTGATAACCTCAAATGTCCATGGCGAAATGATCCCTGGAGAATATGTAGGCAGCTATGAAGGACCTGAGAGAGCAAAAGGCATCTTCCATGGCAAACGGCTTGGTCAGGATAAAGGGTTGTGTCTGAATCATCTTCTATTCTTAAAGCAGAGAACATGAGCCAACCCAGGCCTGTGTGTAGATCTGTTCCTGGGAGATTATGGTTGATATACAATTCAAACTTGTTAAAGTGTCACAGGAATTAGGGCCAGCCTCCATCTCATGGGAACCTTGGAAGCAACGTTTGGACAAAGTGGTTGCCAAGAGAGTGACCTCATTCAGTTCCTGAAGGAGGAACTAAAAACAGTTCCATCACACTTCAGTGGAGATGGAACTCTCTGAACTTGGGATCCAGGATGCCAGGCACCCATAGCCAGTCCCAGTCCCAGCCCCAGTGGTCTCACTTGTTTGGATTTACAAAGACAGAGTCAGTCTTTCTTGGTACCTACAGATGTGAGGAAGGCCAAATGCAAGAAAGCTCTGAAGCAGAGCTTTTCCTGAGAAAGCAAGTAGAGGCTCACCGCTGGCTCCTGACAACTTCACGGAGTTGGCCAAGGAGACCAGATCTAAGACAGGACAGGCCATTTCGGGGGAACATTATTGGCCCACAAGTCAGAGGACACTCTGGATAGTCACAGACCTACCTGGGCGAAGGAGGTGCCTTTTTTTTTGTGGTTATGAGTTTGTGGTCTTGTGTCATGTTCTTAGAATAGGTAGAAAAGTAGGTTTGTTTAGTTTGGAGTGGACTGTTTCTAGTAAGTCGTTTGACAAGGCGAGTGTTTCTATGTCTGTGTATCACATTGTGTCCGGGGTTGTAGACATTAAAAAAAATGCATCAATGGATGTGTCCTATCTAGTAGAAAGCTTCACAGCATTTATCCAGCCAAATTGATGAATGGACTGTAGCTTGCCTTATGGATGGGCAACACCTACTATCTTTCTAATTTCCTGTTTTCTTCCTGAATTCTGGCCACTCTCCAGAATAAGCCCATGGTTTTGTGTCCAAGATATGTACCCCCTCCAAACTCTGTAACATGGCCATGAACTGGATAGCTGAAGTGAATGGCGAGCATCTCAGAAAACTCAGATATCAGTGTGACCAGGAAAGTCTCAGTGGAGAAACCCTGCTTTGGGCCTTTTGCTTACCTATTGTTCTGTTGCACTGAATGTCAGGAAGGTCTTTGACTCAGGCCATCCCTTTGTGAAGCCTGAAGAAAACAGTTTTCAAATGGAAATGAATGGGTATACCTGTGGCTCTTTGCTTAATTGCTTTGGAAAGGGATTGTCTGAATCAGCCCCTTGGCCCTGAGTGAGGCTGTGGCTTAGATTCTCAACACCTGATGGATTTAAAGAAATTTCCCATGTGTGCATCCCAAACCAAAATGGCCAAAAGAGCAGTCTTTGGGATGAAGTCTGTCGCCTTCCTCTGTAAGGGTCCTGACCTCCATCAAGTGAGAATAGGGATTCTTTGAGTGAAATGAATTTTTCCAACTTACAGAGGCTAGGCTATAGGTGCTTGGGTTTTCCATGACTCCAATTCAAATAAAGATTCTAAACCCCACGGTCAGTTGGCCTCAAATTGGAGAAGTGGACCTGAATTAATGACAGGAGTATTTGATTACTCCAGGTTCACAGCAAGTGTCCAGGCCACCCTGACTTTAGGCAAATGAGAGGAAAGGGAACATATTTTGGACACTGTCTTGGTCTGCGCACCTCATGGAAACCTCCAGCCAGTGGTTATGATGAGTGTCTATATAAAAGAAGATGAGGGCCATATGGGAGTGTTTTGGTTTTAACTGTGGTCATTTGTGTGGTGGTTGGAAGAGATGACTTTGTCCACCTGGGCTTGAACTCTGGTATGATTCCCCTTAGAGACTGAGTTTTAGAACTGACCTCAGAGAAGTATTGCAATAAATAGTGTTGCAATTTTAGGAGGCCATGCATGAGAATCGCCCTTGGAAAATGAGATCTAT
Source organism: Callospermophilus lateralis (assembly GCF_048772815.1). Classification (NCBI taxonomy): domain Eukaryota; kingdom Metazoa; phylum Chordata; class Mammalia; order Rodentia; family Sciuridae; genus Callospermophilus; species Callospermophilus lateralis. The sequence goes on from NW_027514364.1 coordinate 1,117,039, forward strand.
TCCCAGGATGGCTTTCCACAGAGCTTGGGAAATCTAAGCCACGATATCCCAATATTTTATTCTTAAAGACTTTGCAGCCATAGTTGAGATTCCAAACACTCATGGACCTCACATTTTAGACCTCAATGGTCCTGGATTCATGTGACCTTTTGGCCACTCTTTGGAAAGGCTTGCCTGTGAGAGTTCTCCAGAGCTTTCATTTAAATGAGCTTCCTCACCATTTAATGGTTCCTGAATGAATTGAAACCCACAGTGCCTCAAACTTCATCTTTGAAAAATGGTGATATAAATACCATGAAACTTTTGAAATTCCCATGACCAGGTGGCACTGGAGAACCTGTGGATGTCCGGTTGCTGATCATGAGTGTACCAGACAGGGCCTTGATTGACTGGGTTTCGTGATAATGGTGTAGAACAGAGATGCCAATAAGTTGGAGCCTGCTGAGTAGTGAGTGTAGAGCA